>NC_069783.1:98150555-98335555 GCF_027406575.1 Nycticebus coucang
TGCCTCCGTGGCCGTTGTTGATAACCTTCTTTGAATCCACGGTGATTATTTGCTCTTCTTTGTCCTCTTTTTACTGTCTGTCACCTAGAATGTGAATGTTCATCTGGAGTTTACTATGAGGTCAAAGTGATTTGCAACTAAGCAGCAGGTAAGATAAAGTCTGGATCCTTCCCCGAATGGTGTGAACTTCCACATGTAGGTAAAATAAACTTCCTTCTTGCTTAACTTACAAAGGATGTCATCTTTAGTACCTCTTCCTAATCCTAACTGTATAATAAAAATACAGACAATTTTAAAATTTCATCGACCTTTTATGTATTTGCCAAATTATCTTTCGTAATCACTTATGACAATTGTAAAATATAAACAAATAATGCATATTACTTAAAAGAATGTTCTAAAGCTAAAATCAAATATTTTATTTACTTAACCTTCTGGAATATTGACATTATATTAAAATAATTGCTATCAATACTAATTGAATTATTTTTATAAAAATATGTCCTATGATAATCACAGTTTTATCTAACAGTATTTCATATCTAGATTTTTCATCATTAATTTTAATTTATGACATAAATTATTAAACACTGCACAGTAACTAAAAAAACTACTTTTCTAGAAAAGAAAATTCCTTTTGCTATAAGAAAATTATTTTTTTAATTATTTTAAGAGTTTTGAAACATTTCACTATATATTTTTTCTTTTTTTTTGAGACAGAGTCTCACTTTGTCACCCTCAGTAGAATACCATGACGTCACAGCTCACAGCAACTTCAAACTCTTGGGCTCAGGTGATTCTCTTGCCTTAGCCTCCTGAGTAGCTGGGACTATAGGTGGCCCCCACAATGCCCGGCTGTTTTTAGAGAGGTCTCACTCTGGCTCAGGCTGGTCTTGAACCTGTGAGCTCAGGCAATCTACCCACCTCAGCCTTTCAAGTGCTGAGATTAAAGGCATGAGCCACTGTACCCGGCCCTCATTTCACTATATTTTTAATGTCAGTATAATGAATGAATGAAATACACTTAGATATATTCAATTGCAGCCTATTTTCTTTATTTTCCTCACCACATTTAAATTATAATCTCATCTAGCTTTCAATTTTTGTAACTTTATAATTTTAAGTTCATGGTTTCTGTTGGTTCTTTTTAAAACTAGCTATCATAAAAATTAAGAGTGCCTGCTGTATGTGTGCTTCCTACATGAGTGGTTAAGGGGTTTTTTAAGGTGGTTGATAGTACTCAGTATGTTTTCAGTGAACATTTATTAAGTGCTGACTGCCTTTCAGGTGTGATGTTGGGCTGAAAATACAAAACTTGAAATGGTAGACTTTTGGAATCATCACATATTCAGAAGGGGCTTCTTCTTATGAAGCATAATAATACATTTCATACTGAGTCATCACTATTTAACTTTTTACTTTATTGAAAGAAATTACCAAAATTAGCCAAATATTAGGTTCAAGTCAATGCATACAATGCCCTCTGAGAAGTCAACGATACCATATTTCTTATTTAAACTCAAATGTTTCAACAACATTTAACATTAAATTAATGAAGTTATTTAAATTAAATTAGCAAAAATTGAAATAAATGAACTTTTTTTTGGGGGGGTGTCTCACAAGTGGATGGTATTTACTGAAAGATGTTTTGTGATTAGGGAAACATTTTCTTCTTCTAATTTTGAAATCTAGAAAAAAATTATTCTTAACATTTAAATTAAAATTGCTGGAAGTATTACTGGGAAAGCCCCAGCAAAGGGAAACATTTTCTTCTTTCTCTTTTCTTTCTTTTAACAAATATATTTTTTTCAGTATTCATTATCTGAAAGCACAGCTATTCAAAGAATCAGAGCCTTCAAATACTAAAAATAGCTATGTGACCAATTGCAGGGTGCCAGAAGTCCAGATCTGTCCAAAGCCATATAGACCAGAATCATCCTTCACACAATGACATGTAATATTAAAAACCACTCCCCTAGGTGAGAATTACTGCCATTTTCTGCACTTGCTACATATAAAGAAGCACGTACGTGAAATGCATCTGCACATCTAAAACCCCACCCTGTCCATGCTTCCCCCACCTCGGCCTGGGGGAAGGAACATTTCTAACACAAGATCCCCCTTCTCTATTCTTTGGCCAAGAGATTAAAAACCCAAATACCTTACCAGCTGGATGTTCTTTCTTTACGCCTGATGTAAAGTAACAACAAAAATCAAAAACAAAATAAACCCCACCTTTTCAGAATCAGAAATTTGTTGCTTATTTTTATTTATTTATTTATTTATTTTTTGTTTTGTGACAGAGTCTGACTATGTGGCCCTTGGTAGAGTGCTATGGCGTCACAGCTCACAGCAACCTCAAACTCTTGGGCTTAAGCGCTTCTTTTGCTTCCCAAGTAGCTGGGACCACATGTGCCCGCCACAACGCCTGACTATTTTTCCGTTGCAGTTGTCATTGTTGCTTAGCTGGCCCAGGCCGGGTTCGGACCTGCCACCCTCGGTGTATGTGGCTGACATGGTAACCACTGTGCTACCAACGCCCAGCCTGTTGCTTATTTTTTATTGATACACAGTAATTGTACATATTCTTGGTAACAGGCAGTATTTTGATACATGCATACAATGTAAAATGATCAAATCAGTGTGTTTAGAATATACATTACATGAAACATCAACAAACCTTAATCATTTCTTGGTGTTGGGAATATTTCAAATCTTTTCTAGCTATATAATAAATGGTTGCTAACTATAGTCACTCTGCTGTGTTGTCAGACACTGGTGCTTATTCCTCATAACTAACTGTATGTTTGTACCTATGAACCAACCTGTCTTCACCCTTCTACCACTCGCAGACTTCTCAGTCTCTGGTAACTTCGTCTTACTCTCTACCTCCAGGAGATAAATTTTTTTTTATCTCACATATGAGCAAAAACACAAAGTATTTGTCTTTCAGTGCCTGGCTCCTGGCTGATTTCACCTACCAGTTTTATGCATGAGGCTGCAAATGGCAGAATTTCATTCTCTTTGATAGCTAATACCCTATTGGGCATGTATACCACGTTTTTTTTTTATCTTTTTATCCACTGACAGACACTCAGGTTGATTCCATATCTTGGCTATAGAACAAAACTGGAGCCATCACTTTACCTGACTTCAAAATCTACTACAAGTTACAGGAACCCCAATAGTAAAGCATTAGTAAAAAACAGATACACGGACCAGACCAACACAATACAGAGTCCAGACCACAATAGAGTATTAGTCAGCTGATTTTTGACAAAGGCAGCAAGAACATTCACTGGGGAAAGGACAGGCTTTTCAATAAATGCCTGGGAAAACTGAATATTCATTTGCAGAAATGAAACTAGACCCCTATTTTTTTCTTCATATACGAAAATCATGTTAAAATGGATTAAAGATATAAATGTAAGACCCCAAACTATAAAACTACTAGAACAGAATGTAAGAGAAATGTTTCAGGGCATTGGTGCAAGCAAAGATTTTATGGCCGTGACTTCAAAAGCACAGAATCAAAATCAAAAATAGGCTAGAGGTACTATATTCAACTAAAAAGTGTCTGCACAACAAAAGGAACAATTGACAGAGGGAAGAGACAACCTACAGAATGAAAAAAATACATATAAACTATTGATTTGACAAGGGACTAATATCCAAAATATACAAAAAACTCAATAGTAATAATAATAATAATAAAAGTGGACAACAGATCTGAATAGCTACATCTTCTTCCTCAAAAGAAGACATACAAATAGCCAAGAGGTTTATGAAAAAAATGATAAACATCACTAACCATCAGAGAAATGCAAACCAAAACCACAATAAGATATCATCTCATCCCAGCTAGGATGGCTATCATCAAAAAGACAAATAATAATAAATGCCAGTGAAGATGCTGGCATCTTCAGAAAAGGGAACTCTTCTACACTGTTGGTGAGAATATAAGTTGAGTATAGCCACTATGGAAAAACCTTATGAAAATTTCTCAAAAACTGTAATAGAACTACCGTGTTATCTAATAATCCCACTACTGGTATTTATCCTAATGAAAGGAAATCAGCAGGTCAGAAAGATAGCTGCACCTCTATGTTTACTGGCATTATTTTTAATGAAAACTGCGAATTCCATTTTATAAAATCTCTTGCATGAATTTAAAGGGTAATGGCATTGTTAAATACCTCGCATGCTTGAAAAATTTAACAAAAGAAAAAGCAATGCTTAGTCTGCTATGCCTTTTGCACTAAAAACAAATGAGTAACAGGTACAATGCACATTGTCTGGGTAATGGATGCACTTATCACTTATCACTTATCAGAGTCAAATGGTACATAAGCAACTTATGTAACCAAAATGTTTGTACCCCATAATATTCTGAAATAAAAATTTTTTTAAAATGAGGTTTCTAAACTTTTGTGACCTGCCTTCCTACTTTTTACATTTGAAAAGCTTGATGACTATAAGGGTAAGCAATTTAGCCCTTCTACGCATGATTGATAAAATCCTCTCAAAAGTTTTACTTTTTTTTTTTTTTAATTTGATGATGCTACTGATACTCTTCTTCTAAGTCACTGTTAGTAAAATATCCTTTTATTTTTTTTTAAGTAGGCTTGGCAGAGTGGCACAGGCCACTAGTTCCAGGTACATCAAGAGCTTAAGCAGGAGGATCCCCTCAACCTTGGAACTTGAGGCTCCAATGAGATATGATCTGTAGGGATCATGGCAAAATTCGCCCTTCTCCCTTGGTTGGTTCGCTGAAAGATCAACTTACAATTATGGCAGATTAATAAGAGAAAGATTTATTTCCAAATAAGATGCACATGGAGGAACTACAAGAATGATTACCCAATGTCTCAATGATGGTCAGATTCTTTTCTAGATGCCTGTTTGAGGGGAGGGAGAGAAGGTGGAGTATGGGTGCCACAAGTGATTACTAGGGAGGATGACCAGTTAGAGGAAAAAGACTAACTTGTAAATTAACCTGAGAGCCAGGTATTGTGTTTTAAATAATTTGGGCCAGATCTGCTAACATTCAGGGAGAAAAGGTAGTCATTTGTCCCTTTTGATCCCCTAACTAGGTCAGTCTGGCTTTATGCAAATAGAGGGAAAACTATTTCAATGCTTTCTGATTATGAATGGCCTTTAATTCAAAATATTCTTTAAGTTAAATAGTCATATTTGGGGGTAAAATTTGCTTAGCCCCTTCAGAGCTGCACTATAGCCTAGATGACCTGGTAAGACCACATTTCTAAAAAAAAAAAAAAATGCTAACATAGGGAAACACACGTTCTAAAATATCATTTCTTATCTGGTTGTCGACCTTATTTAACCCTTTAATATAAATGGTGTTGGTACTAAATAAAAAGAAGAATACCATTTGAAAAGAATAAAAAAAGCAAGAAATCTTCTAGTACGTGACAAATATTTTGACTAATAAAATGGTATTTAAAATTGCAAAAAATAAATAAGTGTTTAAAGAGATAAAGGATGGTATTACAAAGGTGATCTCTAGATTCTTTATTTTTTTAAAAAATGTTGTTTATTTTAATTGACAAGTAAAAACTATACGTATACAGTGTAAAACATGATATTTTGGTATATAGATATGAGAAAAGATACCTGGAAAAAGTAAGGTCTAAGAGAACAGAAGTCTTTTCAAGGATACCTCAAGGATACACCTGCCAGGTCCTCCCCATGGTGACTCAGCTGTAGGAATTTGTAGACTTAACCTCCTGGGACCTAGAGTCTGATGCTTACTTCTGTTTCTGTAAAAGCCTGCAGTTCTGTAAAAGCTGGAGCCACCTTCTCCAGCTTGATTCAAACTGACCAATGAAAAAGGTACCCATAGGCCAGAACTTTTTGACTGGGGATAAAAAGGAGAAGACAGAGCCAGTCGGGGAGTGCGGTCATTTTGAACTCTTCTGTGCCAGTGCTGCACTGGCTGAAATAAAGCTCTTTCTCTTTAAAACAAGGTGTTTAGGTGTTCTTTCTCTCCATTGGGCCTCATCTTCCTTCAACATATACACATCACAAAATGGCTAAAGCAAGCTACTTACCATATGCATTACCTCACATACATATCATTTATTGTGGTGAGAAAACTTAAAATCTACTCTCAGCAAATTTCAAATACACAATATATTGTTATTAACTATAGTCACTGTGATATACAAACACAGCTGGAGGAGGTTTTGTTATTTACAGACTTTTTAAAAAAAAAACTTTACAACACTTTCCCACCTGTACCTATGTTTTAGTCAACCTTCTTCCCTAGGAGAGGGGGTGATTAGAGTAAAATACTAACAGGCAATACACCCTAGATTTTAACTTTCAAAGTAGATTTCTGGAAGTTAGCTATTTAGGGAAAACAAATAAGGAACCTACCCAAATCATCCACAATTCCACAATCTTTGTGAGGAGTTTTGGAGGTTAGACTTGACCAGGCTGGGGGAGGAAATGGCCAAAAGAAAAGGATAGAGTGAAGGAAAGTGGAGTAGTGTCTCAACAAAGGGAACCTATACCCTGTCTTCTTCCTGCAATTGAGGCCATGGCACTGGATTCTGGAGCACCAGTGCTGAGGCTAAGACACCAGTGCCTGTTCCCATAGGGGTCTCTGGGAAGCTTGTAAGCCCTGTGTACAAAACCTTCCCTGTTCTTGTGATGTGAAAACTTAAAGTAGATATAGCAGACTGGTGTCTAGACATGAGGAGACACTGGGAAACCCAAAGCTTTTAAGGTTGTAGGGAGAGAGGAGCTTGATTTCCATGTACCGTGAGATGGGTAGAAATGTTGAGTGTGAGAGAGAACCACTGGTCTGGAAAAGTTTGATGACAGTAGAATGGATTAAGCCATTAGCCAACAGCAGAGATCGCTGCTCCAGAGGATGGCAATGTGAAGGATGCTGATGACCTGTCTAGGCAGGCGCCTCTGAAGAGAGGGGATGATAGTCATTGTTACCTCAGGATAAAAGCTCTGTTTAGGTAAGATGCTGTGGTATCCCCCAGGCCAGGCATACGATCCATGCTCAACAAATATTTGCTGATGAATAAGTGAGTAAAGTATTAACATGGGAAATGGAGCCCACTGAGCCTATATTTGAATCCAGGGTTTCACTACTTCCTACCTTTATTCACAATTTACAATTACAGTCATAAATAAAATGCAAATAATACCTTCTTCAACAATAAGCTCATAAAAATAATTTCACACAGTGTATGGGCAAATTATATATACACAAAAACAACAGGTTTAATATACTGATGGAAATTTGTGGAGTCTTTTCATAGAAGTAATCTTGAGAGAAAGATGGAACAATGACTTCCTGATTAGAAAACCCACCAATATTTGAACCATTACATTTAAACAGAAAATGTTCTCATCAGAGACTAGACACAGGTAAACCAGCAGTGAGCTTGAGTAAAGAATGTGTATACACACTTACATTTAAACATAACATCAAAAGCAACAATCAGCCATTTAGTTTGGCACCTAGGTAAGATCATTCCCAATTCCTTGGCTTTTCTAACCAATGGAGTACCAACCAATAAGCAGCTACATCCTCTGCAACCCTGGACTCCCAAGCTGCCACTTACTGATACACACTCAAGCCAGTGATAGCAGGTCTTTGCCTGCAGACATGCAGAATTGTGCTGAATAGCCTGCAGTGAAAGACAAACATGAAGCCTGGAGCAAAATTTCTTGATTAACAGTATACAGTCCTTTAAAGTGATCACATGAACTTTAATCTGAAACATAGCTTGGAGCAACTACACTGGAATCTCTAGCCCTGAGAGTTGTCAATCAGCCTTGGTAAATTTAACGTGTGACAGAGAATAATTCTTACACCATTTCATACTGGATTCCCTGTTCCTGGTGGTAATAAATAATCCTTCCCTTCCTCTGGTGAACACTCACTCCATCCTTAAAGCCTTAAACCATGTGTGGAGACATTTAAGTAAAGGATTTTCCAGGAAATCTCACAGATCACAAAGATCTGACCTCATCAGTGATTGCCTTGGGCTGACTTTGTGGGCTGTTTTCCACCCTTTGCTCCTGTGGTTGTCATTATCTAACATTTGTAAATATTTCAGAAGTTTGAAACTGTATGTAATCAATTGTAAATGCTGCGGAGTTGGGGATCAGATCAGCAGCTTTGAAAAGGATGCCTCATCATTATAATTGCAATCAATCCATTTTCATTTCCTCTCATGTTTTTTCCTATACTGCAACATACAGTGCTTCAACATTATAAAATGATGAGCACGATCTCAGGAAAAACTTTACATGATTTTTTGAATGAAAATCTCAAGAACTGAGTTCTTTCTCTCTCCCTTTTTTTCTTTTTCTTTTCTTTTTTTTTTTTTTTTTGCACTGGCATCATTGACCAAATGCTCCAAGGGATCATGTTGCCTTAAGTGCTGTGCCAGGGTGTAGTGATTGATTTCTTTCCTCTGTCTGGCTACTCTCACTTTTTGACATCAAATGGACTACATTGGAAAAGCACAAAATATAGTTTGCAATCCACTTTAGAGGGGGTGTAAGAAAATATTCATCGTTTTAAAAAGTTGAGGGTCTACTTCGGCATACGCATGTTGTGGACCTATTTCTAACAGTTTGATGTTCTCCTGACAATGTCCTTGCATTATTTTTGATTAGGGCCCCGAATGGCACTTCATTGTGAGTTTTTAGTATTAAGAATAAAAATAGAATTTTCTTTTCTACAAATAGCTTCTATTCCGTTTGAGGACCATTTCATTGGTTTATATGACTACTACTTTTTGAAGGGCTCTCCAAACACAGAATAAAGCATTGATGAGCTTGTTGTAAAACACAGCAATACTGAAAGAAATCAAATGTCTTAGTAAATGGAGAAATATTACATGTTCATGTGAATACTCAATATTTTTTAAGATGTCAGCTCTTCTCATCTATATTTATAAATTTAAAACAATCCCCATCAAAATCCTAGCAAGTAACTTTGTGAAAATCTACAAACTGAGTCTAGGAGTTTATATGCAAAGGCAAAAGACCTGGAATAGAACACGCTGTTGACAGAAAACTGGAAGAGAGAGGCAATCTCTCCAGAGTATAGGAATCTGTGGGTGCCTTGTAGAACACCCACAGAATGGGGTGTTCAGTTATAGTCAGCTAAGGGGGGGCTGAGAATGTGGTTATGATTCTAAGATGGGAGCTTAGACAACAAATATAGATAGATATCTATATATCTATATTTTTATCTGTATGTATATCTCTCCAAGATTCATAAGACACCTGCAGGCTGGGGGTTGGGAAACCTTTAGTAGGAAAGATACCTATATGTAGTTTGTGAGAAAAAGTAGAAAAATGTAAAAACTCCTGAAAAGAATTAAATGTATCGTATTAGGAAAATAAGAAAATATGTCATCTAGTGTCATGGTTGGTTTCTTATAAATCCATTACTGTAGGAGAAAATAACTCCCCCCACCCACTGACAAAATTATGAAAAAAATTTACTTTCAACATTTTCTTCAAAACAGAGAAACCGGTATTAACAATTACGAGAAATTTGGAAGTCTATTTTTCTTTTACATTGAAGTAAATAGTTGAAATCCATGCATCTGTAGCCAGCTACAAAATACTTTTCTACTTGAATGAGTTGGTGGTCTCCATTGGGTTGGGTCCTAGTAGACTGTGTCCATTAGAGCAATTAGCTCTAATTAGCACACTTATCGTCAAAGTTGAATGAGAGCAGTAAGAATGGCAGGGGCAAGAAGGATAATCTCCTTATCTTCATCAGTGCTGATTCCTTTCCAAAATAGGAATGAAACCCATTGTTAGGAATCTGCAAGGTAGCATTGCCACGGCTCCCCTTCTGGCAGAAGGGAGGGAGGTCTGCCTCCTGTGCTTCCTTCCAATGGCTCTCCAGAACTAGATCTTCATGCTAGAAATGGAAAATGAGATTCCAAAGAAATGGCAATATTATTTACCTTCACAGTTGAAGGCCCCAAGGGGTTCTAAATGCACATTTTACATTTTAACACAATGAATACCACTAAGTTCTTTTGTACTCCTCATGAAATTATTCAATTTTTAGCTAATATTATCTTAAGATTATAAACCTGGGGACAAAAAATTAAGGAATAGGCCTTAAAACAAAGTAAAATGGGGCAATCATTGGAAAATGAATATGTGGCAATATTTACTAAAATCAAAATGACTACACCTTTGGGAATGTGCTCAAAATAAACTGACCCAGTACTTCAATGGGTGGATATGCTTTTAAATTCACTTTGGTAGTTCTAACAATTATGCTAGCCATACAAATACAGGGTGACCAAATAAACTGCACATGAACTTTATGGCCACTCTGTATAAAACACACTTACACACAGACGTAATTCTGCCGTACATATGTAACAGAATGATGTGTGTATAGGTATTATATATTTATATATTATATGTATTTTTATATATAATACATATTTGTCATATATGCATATATGTTCATATGATGCATTCACGTATGTACTATTTAGTGTATAGATAGTTGTATATATATGTATCCATACACAAGCATATGTATACCTATATAAGAGTTCATTTTATCATGCAATAAAATTTAGAAAATAGCACATAAATGAATTGAGATGTCATTTGGCTCCTACTCTGCACTTTTTCAATATTATTTTCTTTTTTCTCACCATGAATGTATATTTTTTTTATTATAAAACTAAATTTCAATGAAAAACCCACAAAGAGTAGACTGCCTTAAATTCGATGGTGAGAAAATTAAGAAAGAATTTGATGAGCAAATAAATGTTATAATGAAAGAGTGGCAATGCCAGTAAGAAAGTCAGAACTTTAAACACTATGACTTGATATAGTTTCTACCTTATTAGATTTATTATATATAAGAGATATTTAAGGGTGGAGTTGCTGTCTTGTAAATGTTAAAAAAAATGGCATCTTTTTTTTCTTTTCAAAATATTTAGTGTCTACAATTCATCAGTGAACCAAGTAAATCATGGCTTCTTCAAGTGCAAGGATCGAAACCAATTACCATTAGTGACCATCGGGTGCAGCCGATCCTTTCTGTCCTGTTGCCTGAATCTCAATGATCTCCCAAGTGTGCCCATGCAATTTAACAGAAAGATCAATATACCACAGCAGTTAGCAGCAGCTCTCTTGAAGTGCTTCACAAAACATGCTACATTTCTCTACCGAATAAATGTCAAAACATTCCAACAGCTACAATTCTTGGGAGAAATCGTTCTTCTGAAACATTATTGACATACTTTAACCCACATTTCCCGCTGCTCGCAGGCTTCCTACTGGCCAGTCAATTCTGATTTGGCAAGAGCCACATCGACATGTGTCCCCTGCTGACTTGCTCTGTTGGCATGAAAGATATCAGAATCTGGTAGATAGGTCTTGTGGTTCAAGGGTCAGTGGTCTAATGCTGACCCAAGGTCAAGGTGATGGCAACCTCTCTCCAGAGACTTGGCTTCATTTCTAATATGCCCTTGAAATCAATCAATATCATCACAGAGCTTGCCTTCTTAAGCATAAAAGACTGCCTGATCTAAAGGCTTCTGAGTTACTTCCAGCAAACCAAGAGCTTACAGGCATGTCGGAGGATGGTGGAACTGACTTTATTTCTCAGTTCACCATGATACCATTTTAAAATTGTACAATGATTGTAATTTTTCAAATATCTATGATATATATGGTACATGATTTATACTATATATACCATATATATCATATATATGAGAGAGACAAAAAATTAATTTCATTTTCATTTCAATAGATTCTTTTTCTGTTAGTTCATATCAGAAACTCACATTGTGACTGCTTTGGTCTAATTTTCATATAATGTGCTTTGATGTTTTTGAGAAGTTCTTAGTTGCTGAAACGTAGAATGGCCATTTTCCTTTGATGTGTGTTTTGTTTTTCTTTGTTTTGCATCCCTTTTAACAGCTCCCTCTCCCCAAATCTTTCTGCTGATTATTCCATCTGTAAGGTGAAAATCTTCCAGATAGCACTATATGAAACAGTCCAACATAAGTGCAAGTAAAAGACATTACAGTTCACCTAGGCTTTATTTTGTTGTTTATAGGAACAAGGGCCCATCAGTGCTATCAGCCAGCTGAATGACCCTGAAGGCATTGTTGCAGATTGGCAACCATGCAAATTGTTAGACAAAATGTGATATGGTATAACAAGCATTATATTGTCAAAATCCCCAAAATTTGGAGACTGAGTTTATTATTATTTAACTAGATTATACTATAATTTCCAAATATGGCAGTTTAATTTAATTTTATTATTATTATTATTTTATTATTTGGGATTCATTGAGGATACGAAGAATTAGGTTACACTGATTGAATTTGTTAGATAAAATCCCTCTTATATTTGTGTCTTGTCCCCAAATTGAGGAAATTATAACAGGTTCGGTGAATTGGCCCTTGAATTTAGCTTTTCACACAGCCCTGTTGATTCTGTTTATTAGGTCTACACTGCATCCAGATGAATTCGAATGAATTAGTAACAAAAAAAGACATGTACAAAACATACAGTGTTATCTTTACTTTCTTTGAGGTAAAAAAAATTATTTAGTGGAGTAAGTAATTGTATATAATGGATAAAACATTCAGCAAATGGTAATAGAGATATTAAGAGATAGTAGCCTTGATTTTTCTCACTAGATATTAATCTCCTTAATAAACTATCCTTTGACTTCACTTAAAATTGTTCCCCTTTTAAGCAAACAAGTGCCTCTTAATGTTATCCATCGTAATTAACAGACCTTGAAGATAAGTTATAAAGGCAATATTTTCATAATTTCTTTTTATCAGTCTTTTCTCAAGAATTTATCCAAAGGCATGGGCTTTATATAAAAATGGAAAAAAGTCACACGAAGTTTAAAATACAACTTCCTTAGTAAAGCAGCAGCTAGATACCATGTATCTCAGAAAACACAAATCAATGTCACTTTCTCTCTCCAAACAGATACCCCTTCCACATACACACAATCAATGATGTTTTAACTATTTTATATATGCATTTTAGGTTATGAGAACAAATCAGTGAGACAATATGCAAGAATTACCTATATCACCACATTGTTAGCGACACGATATGAAATTAACAATATAATAATAACCAGGAGCAAACTTACCACACATATACACAAATAAGTTTTCTTGACTCATATACTGAGTCCTAGTAATTGGCCGAAGATTTAATTTTTATAATACAATAAGATATAGTTTGAAAGTTCCTTAAAATCAATTATCTCTAATTCAAATAAATGCTATTATTAATATGGGTTAAATTGTAGACCTTATTCTTTAATCTGGAAGAAAATGAAATCCAGCTTATTTAAGAAGAGTATGCTTATAATTAATATGATAATATTCACATATGTTTTTGGTTTCATATATATATATATATATATTTTTTTTTTTTTTTTTCACTTTTTGGCCGGGGCTGGTTTGAACCCACTACCTCCGGCATATGGGGCCGGTGCCCTACTCCTTTGAGCCACAGGTGCTGCCTATGTTCCATCATGTCCCTCATAAATGCTTACATATTATCTCTGAAATTGCCTTTGAAAATAAAAATAGCTGTTTCTTAATATTCACATTATATTTCTTATATCAATTAATTTTCATATCACATTTTATTTATTTAATTTTTATTATTATTATTATTTTTTTGAGACAGAGTGTCACTATGTCACCCTCAGTAGAGTGCTGTGGCATCACAGCTCACAGCAACCTCCAACTCTTGGGCTTAAGTGATTGTCTTGCCTCAGCCTCCCAAGTAGCTGGGACTACATGCACCCGCTACAATGCCTGACTATTTTTTTGTTGTTGTTGCAGTTGTCATTGTTGTTTAGCTGGCCTGGGCTGGGTTCGAACCCACCAGCCTCCATGCATGTGGACAGCACCATAACCGTTGTGCTACAGGTGCCCATATAACATTTTCTTTTCTTTTCTTTTTTTGAGACAGAGTCTCACTTTGTCACCCTTGGTAGAGTGCCATGGCGTTCCAGCTCACAGCAACCTCCAGCTCTTGGGCTCAGGCGATTCTCTTGCCTCAGCTTCCTGAGTAGCTAGGACTATAGGTGCCTGCTACAACGCCTGGCTATTTTTTTGTTGCAATTTGGCCAGGTGGGTTGAAACCCGCCACCCTTGGTATATGGGGCCGGCACCCTACTCACTGAGCCACAGGCACCTCCCTATATCACATTTTGAAGTAGGTATTTTCCCATGTTTTATATCTGGAGTCCCTAAAAGATTGAGAAATCATTTCATATTTGGTTTCTAAACTTAGGGCTGTCTGAACCCAAACCCCATGCCTATAAGCAATGTGCTATTCCAATTCAACCCCATCAAAGGACCCAAAGGTGACAGGCTTATGGCCATCAGGAAGGAGAATTTTTATCAAAAGAAATTGTGCCTTGTTTATCGGATTTGGAGATGACATCAAGCTAAGAGTAATTATTAATACAACTCATGACACAATCGGCATCCAGAAATAATTGGTAAAATTGGAGAGAGAAGAGGACATTTAGTTTATACTAAGTCAACACAATTAAATTCTTGTTACAATTCTTGTTTCACAAAAATCGCAATAAAATCAGTAAACATGAACCTACTCCCGGAGGTCAGAAGGTAGGAGATAACAATCACCTGTAAGTTGCAGTTTAAGAGAAAAACACGGTGGGAGACAAGATGGCGGACTGAAGCAAGCTTTCAACAAAGGCTCCCGTCCAGAAGGAGAGTTAAGGGACAGGAATTTAGTAAGTATCCTGGTGGACTTGAGCCCCACCAAGAGAGAAGGCTGAAGAACGCACATCAACACCGCTGAGGCAAGTTGTGATCACAAGGACGCAAACAAAAGGTACAAAATCCACCACCAAGCTGACGGGAGTCCCCCTCCCCCATGAGACCGGCTCTAGAGCCCCACAATTGAACAAGCGGGCAGAAATTAAAGGCCCTCCCACTACACTCCACGGGAGAGACCTTCTAAAAACTGGACCTACCTCCCCTACTGGGGTGCCGTGGCGTTCTCCTGCCGGACATAGGGCTGAATAAAACTTTGGGAATCCTTTGCCGGCAACCCTGAATCCCCGGCGCTCCCCTCCCGCCCACTGAGGTCTGGAGGCCTGTCCCCCAGGACTTCGGATCCTTGGGTGATTTCTCAAGGGGAGTGGACAGTCCCCGAGTTGCGACTGGTCAGCATTGACTCTGAGGCGCACCGAGTGAGGAGAGGGCACCGGGCTGAGGGGGAGTCACGCCTCGCGGTACTTCCCTGCGGTGCAGTGCAGCAACCCTCCCCGGGCATACGGGGCCCAAGACTGAATCAGACTCTGGCCTCCCCGCTGAGAGCTGAGAGCCCCTACTCTTACTCGGGGTCTGAGGGCCTATCCCCCAGGAGTTCGGCTCCTTGGGTGATTTCTCGAGGGGAGTGCACAGTGCCTGAGCTGCGTCAGGTCAGCGCTGACTCTGGGACACGTGAGCGAGGAGAGGGCACTCTGCTGAGGGGAAATCAAGCCTTGGCGGCACTTCCCTGCGGTGCAGTGCGGGAGCCCTCCCCGGACCGTAGTATTGCGTGAAACTGAATGAAACTCTAGCTTCCCCCCGCCCCACTCCCAATCGGGGTATGGGGGCCCATCCCCCAAGAGTTCTGATTCTTGGGGGATCTCTTAAGGGGTGTGGACCCAGCACAAACTGCGGCCACTCAGTGCTGGCTCTGGGGCGCGGGACAGAGGAGAAAAGGGTCGCCTGAGTGCCCACACCAGAGCAGCAGTTCCCTGGAGGTAGATCAACAGCCGTTTTTTCTTTAACGGCTGAACGCTCAATTCTGGATATTCTGAGGCCACACCCCCTGTCTCCCTGGGCAACCAGAGGAAGCCACCGGTGACACGGCTCACAAACCCGGAAGCCTCCAGGGCGAGGCCGACCCAGAGAGGTGTTCAGACGCAATTCTCCAGCAGCAAAGACGTTTGAACTCAAAACAGCCCGTCTCCTGTAGGCGACAACAGGAACAGAGACAGAACCTCACAAAGTTGTCTGTTCTGTTCTGTTCTGTTAGCAGCATGCATCAGGGACGGGGCTAAGCCTGAGTGAACACCTCCTTCCCATCACCTGCATCAAACACTCAAAGATGTCAGGCCCCATCTCCTCCTGCTAGATAGCGGCAGTCTGCGGGGGCCTGGCAGACTTCCTTGTGATTCAGGCAGGTGCAAACCCCTGGAGTGTCTGTTCACTGCAGGCAACTGGGTTAGCCATCTGCAGAGATACCAGTGACTGGGTCCGACAGAGGGGCAAAGTGGGGAAGGAGACGTCAACCTTCCCAGACTGCTCTGTTTGCTGGGTGGCTCCTCCTGACTCCACGCTGCACTGGGGTGAGCTGTGTCAGAGGAGTCACCAGGCCCCTGTGATCCAGTTCCCAGAGACCTCTTGAACCCTTCCACCCGAGACAAGTGCCGATTGAGACAGTTGATTCGGACCTTTTGAACTGGGCTAATAGACTGAGGACTCTTCAGGCGGTGCCCTGGGTGTGCGATTGTAGGAAGGTTTGATTCTCCTTTTCCAACTGGGGCCAGAGGTGGGCAGGCGGGGTGACTTAATTGCTGATTTTTCCACACAGCTGAGACTTCAAGCCAGAGTAGAAGTTGCAATAGGATCGAACAGAAACCAGCTGAAAACAAGACAGAACCACTTTGCTCCACCACACCAGACAGGGCCCCAGTTTCTCAGGCCACAACAATGTACGGGCCCTAGATAAAACCCCAGGGGAAAAACCAAAGGGAGTAAACCATGGGGCGGAATCAGCGGAAAAACTCTGGTAACATGAATAACCAGAATAGATCAACCCCCCCAAGAAAAGATACGGCAGATGTGATTGAAGATCCCATTCATAAACAACTGGCTGAGATGTCAGATGTCGAATTCAGAATTTGGTTTGCAGACAAGATTAATAAAATGGAATTAGGAATTCGAGGAGAAATTCAAAAATTGTCTCAAGAATTTAACGAATTTAAAGACAAAACCACCAAAGACTTAGACACACTGAAACAAGAACTTACAGTCCTCAAAGATATGAAAAATACAGTAGAATCCCTCAGTAACAGAATGGAGCAAGCAATCTCTCAAAGAGGAAGAGAAATGGAGAGCAAAAACGGATCACTCACTCAGAGAACTCTCAGATAATTCGAAAAAAAACAACATAAGGGTTATAGGAATTTCGGAGAACGATGAAGTGGCTGCCAAGGACACAGAGGCCCTTCTACATGAAATTATGAAAGAAAATTTTCCAGACATGCCTAGAGAATCTGAAATTCAGATAGCAGACAGCTTCAGAACCCCAGCACGATTCAACCCCAATAAGCCATCTCCCAGACATATCATAATTAGCTTCACTAAAGTTAACATGAAAGAGAAGATTCTCAAAGCAGCCCGGCGAAAGAAAACTATAACGTACAAAGGTAAGAATATTAGAATAACTGCAGATCTCTCTGCTGAAACTTTTCAAGCAAGAAGAGGCTGGTCATCAACTTTTAATCTCCTAAAGCAAAAAAAACTTTCAACCCAGGATCTTGTATCCAGCTAAACTGAGTTTCATCTATGATGGAGAAATTAAATACTTCAATGACATTCATATGTTGAAAAAATTTGCCATAAGTAAACCAGCTCTTCAGGATGTTCTCAGACCTATCCTCCACAATGACCAACCCAATCCTATACCACAAAAGTAAACTCACTCAGAAACTTCGGATCAAACTCCAACTTCCACACTGGCGAAAGGATTAAAAATGTCCACTGGACCTTTGAAAAACTCGATACCCAAAATTCCACCAGACTTATCAATACTCTCCATCAATGTGAATGGCTTAAACTGTCCTCTAAAGAGGCATAGGTTAGCTGACTAGATACAAAAAATCAAGCCAGATATTTGTTGCATACAAGAGTCACATCTCAACTTAAAAGACAAATACAGACTCAGGGTCAAAGGATGGTCATCCATATTTCAGGCAAATGGTAATCAGAAAAAAGCAGGTGTTGCAATTTTATTTGCAGATACAGTAGGCTTTAAACCATCAAAAGTAAGGAAGGACAAGAATGGTCACTTCATATTTGTTAAGGGTAATACTCAATATGATGAGATCTCAATTATTAGTATCTATGCACCCAACCAGAATGCACCTCAATTTATAAGAGAAACTCTAACAGACATGAGTAACTTGATTTCCTCCAGCTCCATAATCGTCGGAGATTTCAACACTCCCTTGGCAGTGTTGGATCGATCCTCCAGAAAGAAGCTGAGCAAAGAAATCTTAGATTTAAACCTAACCATCCAATATTTAGATTTAGCAGACATCTACAGAACATTTCATCCCAACAAAACTGAATACACATACTTCTCATCAGCCCACGGAACTTACTCCAAAATTGATCACATTTTAGGTCACAAGTCTAACCTCAGTAAATTTAAAGGAATAGAAATTATTCCATGCATCTTCTCGGACCATCATGGAATAAAACTTGAATTGAGTAACAACAGGAATCTGCATACCCATACAAAAACATGGAAGTTAAATAACCTTATGCTGAATGATAGCTGGGTCAGAGATGAGATTAAGAAAGAAATCGCCAATTTTTTGGAACAAAATGACAATGAAGACACAAGCTATCAGAACCTCTGGGACACTGCAAAGGCAGTTCTAAGAGGGAAATTTATAGCACTGCAAGCCTTCCTCAAGAGAACGGAAAGAGAGGAAGTTAACAACTTAATGGGACATCTCACGCAACTGGAAAAGGAAGAACATTCCAACCCCAAACCCAGTAGAAGAAAAGAAATAACCAAAATTAGAGCAGAATTAAATGAAATTGAAAACAAAAGAATAATACAACAGATCAATAAATCAAAAAGCTGGTTTTTTGAAAAGGTCAATAAAATAGATAAACCTCTGGCCAACCTAATCAGGAAAAAAAGAGTAAAATCTCTAATATCATCAATCAGAAACAACAAAGACGAAATAACCACAGACTCATCAGAAATCCAAAAAATCCTTAATGAATATTATAAGAAACTTTATTCTCAGAAATATGAAAATCTGAAGGAAATAGACCGATACTTGGAAGCACGCCACCTTCCAAGACTTAACCAGAATCAAGTGGAAATGTTGAACAGACCCATATCAAGTTCAGAAAAAGCATCAACTATACAAAACCTCCCTAAAAAGAAAAGCCCGGGACCAGATGGTTTCACGTCAGAATTCTACCAAACCTTTAAAGAGGAATTAGTACCTATATTACTCAACCTGTTCCAAAATGTAGAAAAAGAAGGAAGACTACCCAACACGTTCTATGAAGCAAATATCACCCTGATCCCCAAACCAGGAAAAGACCCAACAAGAAAAGAAAATTATAGACCAATATCACTAATGAATATAGATGCAAAAATATTCAACAAGATCCTAACAAACAGAATCCAACAACACATCAAACAAATTATACATCATGACCAAGTTGGTTTTATCCCAGGGTCTCAAGGCTGGTTCAATATACGTAAATCTATAAATGTAATTCAGCACATAAACAAATTAAAAAACAAAGACGATATGATTCTCTCAATCGATGCAGAAAAAGCTTTTGATAATATCCAGCATCCCTTCATGATCAGAACACTCAAGAAAATTGGTCTAGAAGGGACTTTTCTTAAACTGATAGAGGCTATCTACAGCAAACCCACAGCCAATATCATATTGAATGGAGTTAAATTGGAATCATTTCCACTCAGATCAGGAACCAGACAAGGCTGCCCATTGTCTCCACTGCTTTTCAACATTGTAATGGAAGTTTTAGCCACTGCAATTAGGGAAGAAAAGGCGATCAAGGGTATCCATATAGGGTCAGAAGAGATCAAACTCTCGCTCTTCGCAGATGATATGATTGTGTATCTGGAAAACACTAGGGACTCTACTACAAAACTCCTAGAAGTGATCAAGGAATACAGCAGCGTCTCAGGTTACAAAATCAACATTCATAAATCGGTAGCCTTTATATACACCAACAACAGTCAAATTGAAAAAGCAGTTAAGGACTCTATCCCATTCACAGTAGTGCCAAAGAAGATGAAATATTTGGGAATTTACCTAACAAAAGACGTGAAAGATCTCTATAAAGAGAACTATGAAACTCTAAGAAAAGAAATAGCTGAAAATGTTAACAAATGGAAAAACATACCATGCTCATGGCTAGGAAGAATCAACATTATCAAAATGTCCATACTACCCAAAGCAATATATAATTTCAACGCACTCCCTATTAAAGCTCCACTATCATATTTTAAAGATCTTGAAAAAACATTACTTCGTTTTATATGGAATCAGAAAAAACCTCGAATAGCCAAGACATTACTCAGAAATAAAAACAAAACAGGAGGAATCACACTACCAGACCTCAGACTTTACTACAAATCGATAGTGATCAAAACAGCATGGTATTGGCACAAAAACAGAGAAGTAGATATCTGGAATAGAATAGAGAACCAAGAGATGAATCCAGCTACTTACCGCTATTTGATTTTTGACAAGCCAATTAAAAACATTCAGTGGGGAAAAGATTCCCTATTTAACAAATGGTGCTGGGTGAACTGGCTGGCAACCTGCAGAAGACTGAAATTGGACCCACACCTTTCACCATTAACGAAGATAGACTCTCATTGGATTAAAGATTTAAACTTAAGACATGAAACTATAAAAATACTAGAGGAGAATGCAGGGAAAACCCTTGAAGAAATTGGTCTGGGTGAGTATTTCATGAGGAGAACCCCCCGGGCAATTGAAGCAGCTTCAAAAATACACTATGGGGACTTGATCAAACTAAAAAGCTTCTGCACAGCTAAGAACACAGTAAGCAGAGCAAGCAGACAGCCCTCAGAATGGGAGAAGATATTTGCAGGGTATAACTCTGACAAAGGTTTAATAACCAGAATCCACAGAGAACTCAAACGCATCAGCAAGAAAAAAACAAGGGATCCCATCGCAGGCTGGGCAAGGGATTTGAAGAGAAACTTCTCTGAAGAAGACAGGTGCACGGCCTTCAGACATATGAAAAAATGCTCATCATCTTTAATCATCAGAGAAATGCAAATCAAAACTACTTTGAGATATCATCTAACTCCAATGAGACTAGCCTATATCACAAAATCTCAAGACCAGAGATGTTGGCGTGGATGCGGAGAAAAGGGAACACTTCTGCACTGCTGGTGGGAATGCAAATTAATACATTCCTTTTGGAAAGATATATGGAGAACACTCAGAGATCTAAAAATAGATGTGCCATTCAATCCTGTAATTCCTCTGCTGGGCATATACCCAAAAGACCAAAAATCACAACATAACAGAGATATTTGTACCAGAATGTTTATTGCAGCCCAATTCATAATAGCTAAGTCATGGAAAAAGTCCAAGTGCCCATCGATCCACGAATGGATTAATAAATTGTGGTATATGTATACCATGGAATACTATGCAGCCTTAAAGAAAGATGGAGACTTTACCTCTTTCATGTTTACATGGATGGAGCTGGAACATATTCTTCTTAGTAAAGTATCCCAAGAATGGAAGGAAAAATACCCAATGTATACAGCCCTACTATGAAACTAATTTGGGACTCTCACATGAATGCTATAACCCAGCTACAACTTAACAATAGGGGGAAGTGGGAAGGGGGGGGTGGGTAGAGAGAGGGGAATCGGTGGGATCACACCTGTGGTGCATATTACAGGGGTATTTGCCAAACTTGGTAAATGTAGAATGTAAATGTTTTGGCACAGTAACTGAGATAACGCCGGAAAGGATATGTTAACCACTGTGATAAAAATGTGTCAAATGGTTTATGAAGTGAGTGTATGATGCCCCATAATCATATCATTGTATACAGTTATGATTTAATAAAAAAATTAAAAAAAAAAAAGAACTAAGGACACGTGTTACTTTTGAATTTAGAGCAATAAAAGTAATAACAAGGAGATAATTGGAGAAATCCTTTGCACCTTCAAAGACACTTCTATCATGCCATTTAATATTGCTTATACAAATACCCCAATGAAACTCCAGAGAAAAAGTGTGCGTTTTTAAAAAAAGCTGAGAATGAGAAATAAGAGGAGTCGTCTGCTTACCACAACTAACAGCAAGATTGGAGCAAACTACTGTGCTAGGATTTTCTGAGGCCACTACCCTTATCAACAATCTGTAGCTGACTCTATCTGTCCCTACAGTACACTTACAACCCCGAGGATGGTCCTGGCATGAACTTCACCAGCCTGGAAACTCTTTGCAAAGTGAGGTTCTCAGGCCCCACCCATGACCAACTAAACCAGAACTTGAATTTTAACAAGATGCTCTAGTGTTTCAAAAGTGCTAAAGTCTCAGAAGTGCTAATATAGCGCATGCCACTCAGAAGTGAGTTTGGTTTAGTTTAAAATGGATGCATATAAATGATCATTTACTTTCTTGAAAGCTGCTGAAGTAAATGTAGGTAATCTTTCTCTGCAAACATGCTAAAGCTCTGTTCTAAATTTTTATCCATTTCAGTTGTTTTTTACCACTTTTTTCAAACTGGAAGTGACTTTAAAGAGTCACTCAGTTTAAATTTTGCAGCCCTGTGTGCTTCTGCTGTTCCTACAGAAGTAGATGAGGCAGCAGTCCTTACGCCATGACCAATGGCAATGCTGGGAATGGGGTATGAGAAGAAATAAAGATAAGAGACACTCAACAAATGCATACTTTCATATTGGTGGACCATGAATGCATCTTGATTTCCACTATGCAGTAATTTTCATATAATTCTACTGCTTCTATCATTATTATACAGCTCTGGGAAATATAAATAGCAGCAAAAAGATATATTTATTCCTAGTCAAGAGCAGAGAGGTAGAGAAAAGTAAAGATTATATTTAAAAAAAAAAAACTTCACTCATATACTTCTCCTAGTACTATTTATTGACCTTTTATTTATACTATCAGATATACAGAACTAAACCTAATATTATCTTTCTATGAAGATATTTATAACCGTGATATATACACACGTATACACACAATCTTGCCCATTTGTGAACTCAGCGATTCTGATAAACAGATGTATATTGAGAACTCCTCCTTTGCTCATTAATTTCTGAAGAACAAATCAAAATGACTCATAAACTACTTCATTAGTGTCCTTGTCAGGATTTCTTTACCAAATGGGAGGGGAAAAAAAAGAAAGAAAACAGTTGAAATTGTTGAAAACAGTTGAAACTGTGAGTGTATACAGCACACTTCCGGAGTGAAGGGCTCAACTACAACTTGAACTTTACTTAACTAATGCAAACAATGTAACCCAATCATTTGCATCCTCATATTAACCTGAAATAAAAAAAGAAAAATAAAAAAAAACTACATGTACCTTTAATGGGTTTTTTAAATCAATAAATGTTAAAATAAAATGTAACACTCTTCCTGAAAAATTAATTAAAGATTTCAACCATTCTTGCTTGGAACCTGAAATTCATTCTTCCTCAGAAGCAAAACTTTTGTAAATGTAAGTAAGAAACACTGTGAGAGGGAACCTGGACAAAGGAAAAAGTTTCACACCTTAATACATTTAACAGCATTTTCCACTGCCTTTTGAACAAGGGGGACCCAATTTTGATTATGCACCAGGCCCTGAAATGAATCTACTGGTTCAACCACTTTACACCCAGCTTCTGCACATTGTCAACTAGGTGGGGGTGGCTAATTAGCCAGCAGAACATTTTTTGCTCTACTTTGTCCCCACCCAACTCCATGTAGATATATGCAGCTGTTTTAGGTGTTTTACTATTTTGGATTTCAATTCACTCATTTAGAAATAACACCAAAAATTAAAATAACCCTCTTAGGTGGAGAGGCAATTTAATAGAAATGAGAGATTATGGAAATCAAAAGATTTTCACTGCCTTTTAAAGGAAAAAACAGAGCTGAAATATCTTTAGTAGAAATGCCAGTAGGTTACCAGTCTCTTACCCCATCTTCTCAAGAAGACTCACAGGCAGAGTGACCACCCATCTCAGGTCAACTAGTTTGGGGTAGGAATCAGGAGGAAGGGGAAACAGACGCAGAGGTGAGAGAGATTTGGTACAGATATTATCGCCAGCCAATTAAAGGAGAGAAAAAAAAAAAACACAATCTGTAGAGATGGCTCAATTGCACAAATGAACAACTTGGGTCACGTGCACAAATGAGTCAGCAATGACCTTAAATGAACTATCCCTCATTAACATAGAAAAAAATAACACCTACTAGTGATGTGACAGTTTATAAATGTCTTAGCAACTCCTGGAAGTTACCCAATAAGGACAAATTAAGAGAGGGGGTCCTGGTTCCAGGAAATTCCCAACCCTTTTCTCTAAATCAAAATGAATATTTTGTCCACCATTGAGCATACCATGCGATAAAGACGTAAAAGTAGAAATGCATTAAAACCCAGGGTCTTTTCTACTCACAGGGATAGACTCGTTATCACTTCAGAATGCCCTGAGCCTTAATAAACCTTGCAGTCTGGCTTGCTCACTCATTTGGTTGTCTTGGTACCAGTAACTGTTCTTCCATACTGGGAACCAAGAATTGGCTCTGGGTTTGAACCAAGGAATATGAACTCAAATCTTACCCTGGGATAGCCCCATTTTCCATACCTGGATCTGGAATAATTTGAACTCTCAAAGAAGTGTTCTGGTTTGGATAATTAATTTCATGGTCACTACACATATAGTGAGCGCCAAGCGGGCACAGACAGGTCAGGGATTAGTGGGTACCTGCTCACAGAATTTCTAATTATCATCTTTCCAGAACACTGTTAACACAAAAACTTGTTAGGGTGTCTTTTTCTACAATAGCCACGTTCAGTAACATATTGCAGCACTATGTTTCTAGAAGATACTTTTCCCTGTCCATAATACTTGGCTTGGTATTAAGTGCTTTATTTTGAATGTTTGATTCAGAAATAGGCACAACCCAGCAGGGAAAACATCATGTGCTAGAGGCACGGAATTGAGGGTTTGCAGCAAGAGGGGACAGAAATACAGAGTTTGGAAGTTGTGAACTGATCAGACTGTGTGTGGGGGGCGGGGTTGGAAAGGTATAAATGTTTATCTTCACATTGGCAGTACAAAATTGCAGAAGTGCATCTTAATTAAGACCTAAAAGATGCCCAATTCAGTAATTTACTGTACAAGTTAAATAATTTTCAGTTGCAGAGAACAGAAAATTCCAAATTAACTCCAACTGAAGAGAACGAAAGAATAGTAGTTGTGAAATGTATTTATTCAAGCCCCCAAACCAGCAACCAAAAATAGAGCAAGGTGGATTCAGATATGGCCCAAGAGCTTTGCTATTTATTTTCTTTTTCTTTTACTTTTTTTTTGTAGAGACAGAGTCTCACATTATGGCCCTCGGTAGAGTGCCGTGGCATCACACAGTTCACAGCAACCTCCAGCTCCTGGGCTTAAGCAATTCTCCTGCCTCAGCCTCCCGAGTAGCTGGGACTACAGGCACCCGCCACAACACCCGGCTATTTTTTTGTTGCAGTTTGGCCGGGGCTGGGTTTGAACCCACCACCCTCAGCATATGGGGCCGGCGCCCTACTCACTGAGCCACAGGCGCCGCCCTGCTATTTATTTTCTTTCCTTAGCTTTGCCTTCCACCATCCAGTACTGAGGTTGACTTCTCTTGTGATTTTTTTTTTTTTTTATTAAACCATAGCTGTGTACATTAGTATGATCGTGGGGCACCATACACTTGGTTCATATATCGTTTGACACATTTTCATCACATTAGTTAACACAGCTTTTGTAGTATTTTCTTAGTTATTTTGCTAAGACCTTTACATTCCACATTTACTAGGATTCACATATACCCTTGTGATTTTTGCAGCCTTTCTTACAAGCCTCCTGTAAAGAAGAGAATGGTTTTTTTTTTGTTGTTTGTTTGTTTTGGTTTTGGTTTTGTTTTCTTTCCAAACAGCCTTCTGAAAGAATCTTCTTTCCCAGAAGCCTTGAAGAAAACATTTGCTAATGTCTCAGTGATTCTAAATATGTTTAAATATAAAACGTCTGCAGCAATTTTTGCATTTCCAAATGCGTGGATATCCCCATTAATGTTCACAATCATACACACATTTAAAAACAAAGAGTGAGCATTCTTGATCAGAAACTTCTTTAAATTATTTCTCTCCCTCTCGAGATCATCATTTCATTTCCTTGCTCTATGCACTGTATCCTAAGGTAATGTATTTTATTCTTGGAAGTATTTTATCACATGATCATATTTCCCTGCTATTAAAATGTGAATGTAAGCTCAACATTAATTTTTTTCTTCTTTGCATACTTCAATGAGACAGTAAGGCTCCAAGTGTTAAAACATGGTATATTTTGTTATTAAATATTGTCAAAATAAGATTGAATTATCTATTATACTTCTTATTAGTAAAAATCAACAAAATATATTTTTAATGGGATGGAGTATTTTTTTTTTTTAGTAAGTTCACAGGTGTGTAGATCCATATTACTTTTTCCGAGAAGGAAAAGAATTCTATTGTATTATTTACTTATTCATTTTTCCCTATTTATATCACTGTGAGCTTTGAAAAACCTTATTCATAGACAAGAAAATGTAACAAGTCTTATCATGACAATGTTACTTCTTCACACACCCTCCACAAGGAAATGTCTGCCTCAGTAAATAAAGCAAGAAATCAAGAAATCCAATGTATGAGGTAATATGACCACACTAACTAAAATGAAGAAAAATACATCATGGGTGGCACCTGTGGCTCAAGGAGTAGGGCGCCAGCCCCATATACAGGAAGTGGCAGGTTCAAACCCGGCCCCGGCCAAAAACTACAATGACAACAACAAAAAAAAAATACGTCATGTAATAAAGGAGGAAGGTACAAAGTGACAAAATTTGCTAACATGCCTACTGAAGTCCCAGGTGCTTCTCTTAGTTTGGCCACATGCATGTTTCACAAATACGTTAATGGCAGAAATGAAATCTCTAGGGCATAGTCTATTGTTCTGAGATCAAAATGCCTAGAAGTGGGCCTGGAATATTAATTTTTTAATGCCTACAGTAGATTCTTCGCACTAAACTTGTGAACCATCTATCCCATTCAATTGGCCAAGATTTCTATAAGCTTACAATACACCATGTAGGGGGTGTACAGGTAAACCAACTGAAAGAGAGAGAGTGAGAACCCTGATTTGTGGGATTTGTTAATTCCCATTTTGCAAGTACTTCCACCAAGGCCATATCAGGATATCAACATGATGCTACTGTACAAAAGAGTTGGGATACAACGTACACATTCAGCTCTTGCTAGATAGGCAAACTGACTGGTATATATCAGGATGATACAGAAGAGTTTTACAGTGGTGATGGATTGATTATCTTGTAGCCAACTAGGATACTCACAGGCAAAATTGGAAAAGGTAAACACATATGCCCCCAAGTATCTCATCTGTTTAAAAGATCACAAAATTACCAAGGTGATCAAAAATTTAGGGACTAAGATCCTAGAAATTAAGGGAAACTCACTTAAGTGTGTGTAATAGTTAGAGACCTGGCCCTTCACAGCAATAGATACTTCTAAAGAAGTACAGGGGAGGGTTGAGAATGCAAGCAGAAGAAAATGCTAAGAAGCCTATAACTATTCCTGATTTCAGGGGAATCTCACTGGGCTGGATAGAAAGGATCTAAAATCTGGATCTACTGAAATAGCTAGGACTTGAGGGACTAGGGCTAGAGAGAGACACCATAGAGAAATGAGCCTGGTAGTCTGACCCGCTTTATTATTCAAGATGTTTTCCTCATGGCCAGTAGGTATAAGAAATTAAGAAAAAAAAAAATAGAAGCCAAGAAAATGATGAGCTCCAGAGAGCTTTTAGTTTTCTCACAGAGATGGAGACACACAAATTGAGTTCACAGCTCTCCAAGGGATGCTTGATTTCCAGTGAAAACACTTCAAACATGAGATAAAAAAGTATGAGTGAATAAGAAGTAAATGAGTCCTTATAAAATGAAAACTTAGCCCTAAAGCAACTTAATCCCTTATCTAATTGTTTGTTGCAATATAAATTTCACCCAGTTTTTATATACGTTTTTAGGATTCAATTTCTGTCATTCATTAAAAAGTCAGCAGACAGGTTGCAGTGAGCTAAGATGCCATTGCACTCTGCTCAGAGCACAGGGTGGGACTCTGTCTCAGCAACAACAACAACAAAAAAAAAAAAGCAAAGAAATAAAAATTAAAAATAAGCAGGAAATAAAAAAAAAGTCAGCAGCGAGTTCAAGACATGTAACAAAGAGCTAGACCAAGAAGCAATCAACCATTAGCATCATCATACACAGTTTTCAGAATAACTGATTTGCATATGCAAGAATATAGAAGACAACACAAACAATTTAAACAGAGAATTTTTATTTGTTTCCTATTGCTGAATAACAAAATATTATAAACTTAATGGCTTATTGCCTCACAGTTTCCATGAATCAGGCACAGAGTAGCGGGGTCTCCTTCTCAGGCTCTCAAAGCAGGCTATAAACACTATTATCAGCAGGGTATGTTTTCAGCCGGTGACTTAACAGAAGATGAGTCTATTTTCAGCCTCCTTAAGGTTGTTGGCCAAATTCCTTTCTTATGGCTGATGTCATAATAATGAAGTAATTGTAACTAAGAATTCAACTCCTATGTGTTAGAGCAGATTAGACATAACGAAAGAAAAAAATTCTTGCTCTAGAATATAGCTAAGTAGAAAACATATAGATGGAAAGATGAAGAAGGATAAAAACAATACATACTGAAAAGAACATAAGATATTTACACTACTGTGGAAAAGCTGACTGCATGTGTAATTGTAGTCAAAGAAAGAAAAAGGTGATACAATGCTACTAAAGTATTACTTGAAATACTAATCAAAAATTATCAACAACTAAAGAAAGATGTCAAGCCATAGCTTCAAAAACTAACAAATCTCAAGTAGGAAAATACATAGAAAATAATTTTTACTCTTTATTGTCGAGTTGACAAAATCCAAAGTAGGGAAAATAATAAATACTGCTATAAAGGGGTGGGGGGAAGCACATTGCTTAAAAGAAGTAATAATATTAATCACAGTTGAATAACCGGTAGAAATAATGGAGGTCAAATGCCAGTTGAAGAGTTATTAAAATGCTCTAGTTTAGAAATCTAAACTCAGAGAGGCAAAAATATACATATTTCCAGACTTCCCTCAAAAAAAACTGAAAAAAAAAAAGTCACTAGTAGGCAAATTTTAGAAGGAAAAAAAATGACCTCAAAATGTTTGTTCAGATTGAAGACATATAATCCCAGATGGAATCGTGGAAGACAAAGAGTTACGGAAAAAATAAATACGTGGTTAGTTGTAAATTAATATTATTTGTATAAAATAATAAAAAATAATGCCATGTAGATGTAAGCTACTACACAGTCTAGATTTGCTTATCTGGAACAGAAACTGCTGGAGTCATAAACTTTTAGAATCTATGGTAATTCTGACAAATTGCTGGAGTTTATAGTGGTGTGAACCATTAAAAGAGTAAAGACCTTCTAGGGGCTGCAGTTTTTGGTGGTATTACACACTTCTGAAAGTTTTACTACCAGAAATTCTACTGGGTTTTCATGGTGAGGATCCAAGCAAGATCTTCAGGGATCTGGCAGGAAGTGGAGAAACATAATCCTGATAATATGCATGCCAAAAGTTAAAAATAAAATGAAGGAAAAGATAATAATTGAAAGAGTCCTAGCATCTTTTTGTCCAGGAAATGGTAAATTTACAAATGTATGTTGACATTTACACATTGAGGTAAAGACATACTCTAATATCTAGCATACTTAAATATAGTCACATCCCAGTGAGCAGGAGGCAGGGTCTGATCCCGTTGGAGGTTTCTTTGTGTGTCTGTTTTAGTGGGCAGAGGCAACAGAACACGAGAAAATAAACAGGGGTCAGTCCCTGAGCTCTCTATCGGGATGACATGGTTTAAATAACAGTTAAAAACAGTAACCTAAAAAGCAAATAAAAGATAAGTGTAATAAAATGCACTACATTGATTGGAGTGAGGCAATAGAGCCCATGGAATTTAGAAACAGTGGTAAAAATCGAAAAAGAATAGTAAATGATGTATATAAATACATGTATGCCAGTAGTAGGAATTAAATGTGACTATAATAATTTCTCTGCTTCAAATTCAGAATTTCTACATAGGATAAGGCTAGATATATTCAGCTTATAGTACAGACATCAAAAAATTTAATGTAAAAGGATAATATTCTTCTTCTACCAAAACACAGCTAATTATGCTGATATTGAACAAAGTATTTTTCAATGCAAGAAGCATATGTTAAACATAAATAGGATTGTCTAATAATGTAAAAGGATTAATAGAACAATAATACATAAAAATTCAAATTTTATACCGAATACTAGAGTTTCAAAAATGTACTAATAAATCAGCACAAAAAATATCTACACTATATATGACCTACAATTTTACTGGTAGACCTTTTGTAACACACATATAAGTAAATATTTCATGGAGAATTGCTATATCTTTGGCAAAATCTCTTGAAAATAGAAAAAGAGGGAAAAATTCACAACTTTTAGTATGAGGCCAATATTATCTGATATCAAACCCAAAGGGCACGGTAAGAAAGGGAAATACCTGGGCAAATCTCTTTCATCAATACACATTTTTTAAAATCCTAAACTAAATATTGTTCAATCAAATCCCATTTGTATAAACAAGATAATATATCAGGATCAGGTCAGTTTTATTCTGTGAATGAAATATTGGCTTGCCTTTCAAAAAATAATTAATGTGATTCATGGTATTAACATCAAGCATGAGAAATAAAAACCTATGATCACCCTAATGTATTTAGAAAAATACTTTGATACAATTAAACACTTTCTGTGATTTAAAAAACAGGAAACTTATGGCAAACTAGGAATATAAAAATACTTTTCTAATATGAAAAAGTGTCTACAAAAAAATTCTATCGTAAACATTATAATGATTATGAAATATTGAGAACTCTCCTTGTGATAACAGAAAGAAGATAAAAACACTCCTATTGCCATTTTGTTTTAGCTGTACGCAACATCTGATCCACTGTAGTAGAGATTTTACTACTAACTAAAGTTCATTTTCATATAGATATATGTTATAGACTGGTAGATGTATAAATAATTGCAGATATGTGTATATAAACAGATTATTAGAAATGCACAGATTTACCAATTCTGTCTTTGTGGGAGGATAGAAATAGTAAAACTTCCAATAACAATGAGCTTAACAAGCACTTAGATCTTAGATTATAAATACCATTCTCTAATAATGGCCAACGGATCAAAAAGAAATGCCTAAATCTAGGCCTGGTGCTAGTGATCAAAAATAGCATCACTAAGGATAAATCGTACTGGTATCAGGTGCCCCCTGAAATGATGTGAAGAGAAGGGCCTAGCTCTATTATTCTCCTTTACCATTATACTGAAGAGCAGGGTTCATAAACAGCCTTGTCTCTTTCTTGACTTAGAAAAATTCTGGAATTTCCCTGTTAGGTAACTTCTGGCCTTTCTGATATGTTTAGTTATGTTGGGAGGAATTCACCAATGCCTGTTTTATTTTATTTGTTCTACTTACCATATACCAGAATCAATTCCAAATGGATCAGAGAATTACATTTAGAAAATAATGAAGAAGAATAAAGAAGAATTTTAGTAGATAGTTTTATTACTTGCAAGTTTCATAATTATGACTGAAAATCCAGAAGGAATAACTAAAATATGTAAAATTAGATTGCAAAAAATAAAAAGGAACTTTTGAATAGCAAAATAAAGACATATATACAGTAAAAATGCATAGTATGTACACATATTCATATATGTACATATATGTATGTATACACAAGTGTATGCATTATATGAATAAATGTAAATATTGCTGAAGTGGTTTGTATCTCCAACAACATTTTTTAAAGTAAAGGAGAAAAATCAAGAACCCTACCAAGAAATTCAAGTTACTCTTAATATTATAAAACAATGACTAATACTTCATTTATGGCAGAAATCGCAAGCTTAAATTATCTATGTTATGTATAATTTTTCAGCTAATGATTGGTAAAATAAAAAAATTTCGCAGTACCCTCTACTGATGAGGTTCTCATACATTCTTAGTGTGTTTAAATCCCATGAAGAGAAGCTTTTTTTATAGCAAAAAATACACATATATTTACCTTTGACCTAGTAATCCCACTGTTAGGAGCCACCTAAAAGATACCCTGGAAAGAAACATGAAAAAATTGCGTACAAAGTTGTTCATTGCAGAAAAAGTAGCACAAATTGGAAACAGCTCAGATGTTTATCTTTTAAAATGGATCAGTAGAATCTACTGCGGGGCATCCACACAATGGATTCTGGAAAGTTGGAAAAATCAATGACAAATATTACTAAGTACTTCTATTGCTCAAATTTCAATTTACATTATTGAGAGTAAATAAAGGTTAAAAAAGCATGTATGCATAGTACCATTGATTTAATGAAGGAGAGAGAAAAGTAGGAAGATGTACGTAGAGGGAGATGATAGATTGGAATGCTGATAGAGAAATGCATTACCACATTTTCAAGAAACAAAAGAATAAATCAAAAAAACAAGAAAATAGTTTTAAAGTAGCTATCCATAGGGAGAAGGGCATGTTCCTGAAGGACGTGTTTGATATATTTTTAAAAGGATTGTCTTTAGATTCATGCAAGTACATAATTGTAAAGGAAAATTAAATAGCAAAGGGAAATTCAAAGAAATAAGAAAAAAGTAAATAAATGTAAATGTGCACTCAATTTGTGCCATGTACATCAGAGAGGAATTATGCCAAAGAAATTTAAAACATAGTAATTAACTGCACCTCTCTAGTATAATGGGCACTGAGACAAAAAAATACCTAAGAAAGAAATCTTAAGCTGTTTTCTGTAATCATGTTGATGGTAACGTCAGTATTGTCATTCTAAGTCAATGTGTAATAGGTTACAATAGGCTAATGAACAATTATAAGGCATGCTGATTCTATTATTTCTAAGGTCAATGAGAACAAGGATACATGGGGGGAGGGCAACATAAAGTTGTACGATACAAGAAGTTAAGCCAAAACAAGTCTAAGGTCCTGAATTTGACTTAGAAGCACGAGTATAAACTCTTTTTTTATTTTTATTTTTTTATTAAATCATACCTGTGTACATTAATGCGTTCATGGGCACCACACACTGGTTTTATAGACCATTTGACATATTTTCATCACAATGGTTAACATAGCCTTCCTGGCATTTTCTTAGTTATTGTGTTAAGACATTTATATTCTACATTTACTAAGTTTCATATGTACCCTTGTAAGATGCACCATAGGTGTAATCCCACCAATCACCCTCCCTCTCCTCCCTCGCCCTCTTCCCCAGATGTTTAGGTTATAACTGGGTTATAGCTTTCATATGAAAGCCATAAATTAGTTTCATAGTAGGGCTGAGTACATTGTATACTTTTTCTTCCATTCTTGAGATACTTTACTACGAAGAATATGTTCCGGCTCCATCCATGTAAACGTGAAAGAGGTAATGTCTTCATCTTTCTTTAAGGCTGCATAATATTCCATGGTGTACATATACCACAATTTATTAATCCATTCGTGGATCGATGGGCACTTGGGCTTTTTCCATGACTTAGCAATTATGAATTGGGCTGCAATAAACATTCTGATACAAATATCTTTGTTATGATGTGATTTTTGGTCTTCTGGGTATATACCTAGTAGAGGAATTATAGGATCTAATGGAAGATCTATTTTTAAATCTCTAAATGTTCTTCAAACATCTTTCCAAAAAGAATGTATTAATTTGCATTCCCACCAGCAGTGTAGAAGTGTTCCCTTTTCTCCACATCCATGCCAATATCTCTGGTCTTGGGATTTTGTGATATGGGCTAATCTTACTGGAGTTAGATGATATCTCAAAGTAGTTTTGATTTGCATTTCTCTGATGATTAAGGATGATAAGCATTTTTTCATATGTCTGTAGGCTGTGCCCCTGTCTTCTTCAGAGAAGTTTCTCTTCAAGTCCCTTACCCAGCCTGCGATGGGATCACTTGCTCTTTTCTTGCTTATACGTTTGAGTTCTCTGTGGATTCTGGTTATTTAACCTTTCTCGGAGACATAACCTGCAAAAATCTTCCCCCATTCTGAGGGCTGCTTGCTTTACTTACTGTGTTCTTGGCCGTGCAGAAGCTTTTTAGTTTGATCAGGTCCCAGTAGGGTATTTTTTGAAGCTGCTTCAATTGCTCTGGGGGTCCTCCTCATAAAATACTCGCCCAGACCAATTTCTTCAAGAGTTTTCCCTGCACTCTCTTCTGGTATTTTTATAGTTTTATGTCTTAAGTTTAAATCTTCAATCCAGTGAGAGTCTATCTTAGTTAATGATGAAAGGCATGGGTCAGTTTCAGTCTTCTGCAGGTTGCCAGCCAGTTCACCCAGCACCATTTGTTAAATAAAAAATCTTTTCCCCACTGAATGTTTTTAATTGGCTTGTCAAAAATCAAATAATGGGAAGTAGCTGGGTTTATCTCTAGGTTCTCTATTCTGTTCCATACATCCATCTCTCTGTTTTTGTGCCAGTACCATGTGGTTTTGATCACTATCGATTTATAGTATAGTCTGAGGTCTGGTAGCGTAATTCCTCCTGCTGTGTTTTTATTTCTGAATAATGTCTTGGCTATTCAAGGCTTTTTCTGATTCCATATAAAACAAAGTATTATTTTTTCAAGATTTTTAAAGTATGACAGTGGAGGTTTAATAGGGATTGCATTAAAATTGTATATTGCTTTGGGTAATATGGACATTTTAACAATGTTGATTCTTCCCAGCCATGAGCATGGTATGTTTTTCCATTTGTTAACATTTTCAGCTATTTCTTATCTCAGAGTTTCATCCTTCTCTTTATAGAGATCTTTCACATCCTTTGTTAGATAAACTCCCAAATATTTCATCTTCTTTGGCACTACTGTGAATGGAATAGAGTCCTTAACTGCTTTATCAGCTTGACTATTGTTGTTACATATAAAGGCTACTGATTTATGAATGTTGATTTTGTAACCTGAGACGCTGCTGTATTCCTTGATCACGTCTAAGAGTTTTGTAGTAGGATCCCTGGTGTTTTCCAGATATACAATCATATCATCTGCGAAGAGCAAAAATTTGATCTGTTCTGATCCTATATGAATACCCTTGATCACCTTTTCTTCCCTAATTGCAGTGGCTAAAACTTCCATTAGAATGTTAAAGAGCAATGGTGACAAGGGGCAGCCTTGTCTGGTTCCTGATCTGAGTGGAAATGGTTTCGATTTAACTCCATTCAATATGATATTGGCTGTGGGTTTACTGTAGATGGCCTCTATCAGTTTAACAAATGTCCCTTCTATACCAATTTTCTTAAGTGTTCTGATCATAAAGGGATGCTGGATATTATCAAAAGCTTTTTCTGCATCAATTGAGAGAAACATATGGTCTTTGTTTCTTAATTTGTTTATGTGCTGAATTATACTTATAGATTTACGGATATTGAACCAGGGATATCCTGGGATAAAACCGACTTGTTCGTAATGTATAATTTGTTTGATGTGTTGCATGATTCTGTTTGTTAGGGTCTTGTTGAATATTTCTTCATCTATATTCATTAGTGATATTGGTCTATAATTTTCTTTTCTTGTTAGGTCTTTTCCTGGTTTGGGGATCAGAGTGATGTTCGCTTCATAGAACATGTTGGGTAGTCTTCCTTCTTTTTCTAATTTTGGAACAGTTTGAGTAATATAGGTACTAGTTCCTCTTTAAAGGTTTGGTAGAATTCTGACAAGAAGCCATCTGGTCCTTGGCTTTACTTTTTAGGGAGATTTTATATGGTAGATGGTAATTCAGAACTTGATATAGGCCTGTTCAACATTTCCACTTGATTCTGGCTAAGTCTTGGAAGGTGACGTGCTTCCAAGTATTGGTCAATTTCCTTCAGATTTTCATATTTATAAGAATAAAGTTTCTTGTAATATTCATTAAGTATTTTTTGAATTTCTGATGAGTCTGTTGTTATTTCATCTTTGTCATTTCTGATTGATGAAATTAGAGATTTTACTCTTTTTTTCCTGGTTAGGTTAGCCAAAGGTTTGTCTATTTTATTGACCTTTTCAAAAATCCTGCTTTTTGATTTATTGATCTGTTGTATAATCCTTTTGTTTTCAATTTCATTTAATTCTGCTGTAATTTTGCTTATTTCTTTTCTTCTACTGGCTTTGGGGTTGGAATGTTCTTCCTTTTCCAGTTGCTTGAGATGTTCTATTAAGTTGTTAACGTCCTCTCTTTCCGTTCTCTTGAGGAAGGCTTGCAGTGCTATAAAATTTCCCTCTTAGGACTGCCTTTGCGGTATCCCAGAGGTTCTGATAATTCGTGTCTTCATTGTTGTTTTGTTCCAAAAATTTGGCAATTTCCTTCTTAATCTCATTTATGACCCAACTATCATTCAGCATAAGGTTATTTAACTTCCATGTTTTTGTATGAGTATGCAGATTCCTCTTGTTATTGAGTTCAACTTTTATTCCATGATGGTCCAAGAAGATGCAAGAAACAATTCCTATTCCTTTAAATGTACTGAGGTTAGACTTGTGACCTAAGATGTGATTGATTTTGGAATATTTTCTGTGGGCTGATGAGAAGTATGTGTATTCAGTTTTGTTGGGATAAAATGTTCTGTATATATCTGCTAAATCCAAATGTTGGATGGTTAGGTTTAAATCTAAAATTTCTTTGCTCAGCTTCTTCTTAGAGGATCTATCCAACACTGCCAAAGGACTGTTGAGTGTTAAAAACTCCGACTATCATGGAGCTAGTGGAAATCACATTGCTCATGTCTGTTAGAGTCTCTCTTATAAATTGAGGTGCATTCTGGTTGGGTGTGTAAAAATTATTAATTGAAATCTCATCATATTGAGTATTACCCTTAACAAATATGAAGTGACCATTCTTATCTTTCTTTACTTTTGTTGGTTTAAAGCCTATCGTATCTGCAAATAGAATTGCAACACCTGCTTTTTTCTGATTACCATTTGCTTGAAATATGGACGACCATCCTTTCACCCTGAGTCTAAATTTATCTTTTAAGGTAAGATGTGATTCTTGTATGCTACAAATATCTGACCTGAGTTTTTGTATCCAGTCAGCCAACCTGTGCCTCTTTATAGGACAGTTTAAGCCATTCACTTTAATGGAGAATATAGATAAGTCTGGTAAAATTTTGGGTATCGAGTTTTTCAAAAGTCCAGTGGACATTTTTCATTTTTTTGTCACTGTGGAAGTTGGAGTTCAATCAAAAGTTTCTGAATGAGTTTATTTTTGTGATAGAAGACTGGGCTGGTCATTATGGAGGATAGGTATGAGAATATCCTGAAGAGCTGGTTTGGTTATGGCAAATTTCTTCAACATGTGAATGTCATTAAAGTATTTAATTTCTCCATCATAAATGAAACTCAGTTTAGCTGGATACAGGATCCAGGGTCAAAAGTTATTTTGTTTTAGGAGATTAAAAGTTGATGACCACTCTCTTCTGGCTTGAGAATTTTCATCAGAGAGATTTGCAGTCATTCTAATGTTCTTCCCTTTGTAGGTAATGGTTTTCTTATGTCTGGCTACTTTCAGAATTTTCTCTTTCATATTAACTTTAGTATAGTTAATTATGATGTGACTGGGGGATGTCCTATTTGGTTTGAGTCATGCTGGGGTTCTGAAATTGTCTGCTATCTGAATTTCAGAATCTCTTGGCATATCTGGAAAATTCTCTTTCATAATTTCATGGAGAAGGGCCTCTATATCTTGCATAGCTACTTCATCACTTTCAGAAATTCCAATGAGGCGGATATTAGCCTTCTTCCAATTATCCCAGAGCTCTCTGAGAGAATGATCCATTTTTGCTCTCCATTTCTCTTCCTCTTTTAGAGTTTGGGAGCATTCAAAAGCTTTGTCTTCAATGTCAGAAATCCTTTCTTCTGCTTGCTTCACTCTGTTAATGAGGGATTCTACTGTATTTTTCAGATCTTTGAGGGCTGCAAATTCTTGCTTCAATGTGTCAAAATCTTTGGTGGTTTTGTCTTTAAATTAGTTGAATTCTTGAGACAACTTTTGCATTTCTCCTCGAATTTCTAATTCCAACTTTTGAGTTGCTCCTTGAATTTCTAATTGCAAATTTTCCTCCATTCTATTAATATTGTTTGCGATCCAAATTCTGAATTTGATTTCTGACATCTCAGCTATCTGTTTATGAATAGGATCTTCAGTTACATCTGCCATATCTTTCTTTGAGGGGGTTGATCTACTCTGGTTATTCATGTTACCAGAATTTTTCCGCTCCTTCTGCTCCATGATTATTTTACACCATTTGACTTTTCCCAGAGCTTTGCCAAGGACCCATACAGTGCTACAGCCTGAGAAACTGGAGATCTGTTTGGTGTGGTGGGGTTAAGTTGCTCTGTATTGTTTTAACCTGGTCTCTATCTGACCCTAGTGAAACAGTTACTCTGGGTTGAAGTCTCAGCTGTGGAGAAATACCAGCAGCTAAGTCACCCACCCCCCACAGGCAACAATTGGAAAAGGAAAATCAAATCTTCCTACAACCACACACCCAGGGCACCACTTGGATAGTCCTCGGGCAATTGGCTCAGTTAAAAGTTCCAAATCAATTGTCTCAGTCAGCATCTATCTCAGGTGGAAGAGTTTAAAAGGTCTCTAGAAACTAGATCACAGGGGTCTGCTGACAACTCAAATATGACTTGCTCTGGTTTTCTGTGAGATCAGGAGGACCCGCCCAATAAATAGATTAATCTGGGAAGGTTGATGCACCTCTGTCACACCCCACCTTGCACCTCTGTCACATCCATCACTGATAGCCCCGCTGGGCTGTGACCCAGTTGCCTCCAATGAGCAGATACTCCAGGGGTTTGCACCTGCCTGAATCACAAGGAAATCTATGTCTCCTCAGCCAGGCCACTGCACTCTGCCTCTATCCAGCAGGCGGAGGTGAGGCCTGACAACCTCGGTGGCTTGATGGAGGCTTGGGGATGTTCACTCAGTTCCAGCCACACCCCTGATTGATGTTACTACCGAACAGAACAACTTTGCGGAATTTGTTTTCATCCCAGCTAAATACCCCTGCAGAAGAGAAGCTGTTTTGAGTTCACAGAACCTGCGCCTCAGGCCCTGTATTTGCTGCTGCAAAGCTTTGTATTCGCAGCTCGGTTAGCTGTCAGTTCTAGCCTCCTGCCTTCTTTTGTCTAGGCTGAAGATCCCCTGAGGGCCAGGTGCATCTTAGGCTCAGTAAAGCAGTCCTCTGGGTCAGCCCCACCCTGGGAGTCAGCCGGCACTGCACGTGTGTTTTCCAGTCCCTGCGCTCCACCAGGCCAGTACTGCCTCAGGCAAACCCTTTACTCACGGGGCCTGCGTTTCCATCCCAGATCTTTCACCAGTGGTTGCCTCCTCAGAAGATGCCTGGCCTCCTCTGGTTGCCCAGAGAGACAGGGGGTGTGAATACAGAATATCCAGGGGTGAGCCCTAGTGTTGCCAAAAACGGCTACTGCTCTGTGCCTCAGGGCACCACTGCTTTGGCATGGTTCCCTCTCAGCTGACCATCCTCTCCTCACTCCTGTGCTGCAGAATCAGCACTGACCAGCTGCAGTCCAGGCCCTGTCGTCACCCCTCAAGAAATCACCTATGAATCCAGACTCCTGGGGGACAGGCCTCCAGACCTCAGAGTTAGAGTCAAGGGGAGTGCTGGGAGCTCAGAATTACAGGTAGAGAATATATACAGTTTTACATAGTTTTATGCCTGGCAGGAGAGCTCCATGGCACCCTAGTAAGGGAAGTAGGTCCAGTTTTTAGGGGGGTCTCTCCTGTGGAGTATAATGGGAGGACTTTTGAACTCTGCTTGTTTATTTAGGGGTACTCTGAGCCATTCTCATGGGCGAGGGGACTCCCGTCTGCTTGGTGATGGATTTTTTACCTTTTTTTTGTATCCTTGGGGTTGCAGCTCACCTCAGCAGGGTTGATGTGCGTTCTTCAACTTTCTCTCTTGGTGCAGCTCTAATCTGCTAGGTTGCTTGCTAAATTTCTGTCCTTTAACTCTCCTTCTGGATGGGAGCCCATGTGGAAAGCTGGCTTCAATCAGCCATCTTGTGTCCTCCCCACAAGTATAAACTCTTAACACATTTATCTCCATCCTAGCCTTCTCCACCACAAATACCTGTGAACAAACAAAGAGCGAATCAATTACAACAAGCACCTTGCTATCCAAAATGTGGTCTTATAATTATATCTCCAAGACTCCTAGAAGAAATACGGGAATGTAAAAAATAACCCCGAACATCTTATTAAACCAGGTAATAAGAAAAGTAACAAAGACCACAAAGAGTCATGTAGATAGGGCTGTGTCAACTGTAGGAAGTCCCCACTTCCTCTGATGGGATAATATGAACATCAATAAAGATAACTGCGATGGATTGAAACATATTGAATACATTTAAGTTGCTGGATTCATGATGATATGAAAGCGACAATGTCAACCATGAAAAAAAGTAGTCACTGGTGAACAAAATTATTATTTTGAAATATGACAAATAAAGAATCAAACATGTATATTCCCCAGTATAAACAAAACATACTGCTGGTCAACAAATAGTAGATGTAAGTTTTTTGTTTGTTTGTTTGTTTGTTTGTTTTTACTGAATTAGTCCAAATAATAGACAAATGAGAAATGACAGTACAGAATATAAATATTTTTCAATGCCAATGATATAAGGGAACTTCACATTCATCACTGATGGTTGTCAATTTCACAAAAATAAAAAGGGCAGATGTAACGTGTCTCCCCCCTTCAGAAACATAAGTTTTTTGATTAAATAGTTCTTTCAAAATGACAAGGGGAAGATGGGAGGAAGGGAAGGGGAGGTGAGGAGAAGGAAAGTGGAAGAGGAAGCAGAGACCTGATAAAGTTACTCAATGCAACTACCAATTTACAGAAAATGCTGTAAATATAATGCATAGTCAATGACACGGGAGAAACAGTGAGAAAAGGCTACACTGTAGAAATCACTACATATAGATTATTGCTTTTATTCATTTGATTTTTTGCAAAAATTAAATTGCAGAGGAAAAATATGAAAATAGTACTTCAAAACTATAAGAGACTTCTCCATCAATTTCAATACTGAAATATTTGCAAAACCTGATACAAACATCCAGCCTGTTTAAGGAAAAGACATCTATGAAACAGAAATTTTACATAGGGACAAATATGATATTAACGTACGTTGATTTTTAAGTTTAATGATGGTATTATGATTATGCTTCAAAATTATCTTTAAAAAATTTATTGTGAAATACTGTTGCCTATAACTAAATGTTGTCTGAGATTTGCTTTGAAATCATGTAGAAATAGGGAAAGGAAGGGAGGCATAAAAGAAATCAGACAATAAATTTTAACTGTTGGACTTAATTGATGAGTAATCAGAGTAGGAGGGTTTATTATACTGTTTTATTTGTTTTCCAACACATTGGAAACTTGTCATAATACAAAGTTTTCAAGAAACAAAATGTAAAGTATAAGCCTGAGTAAAATGCCAAATAGCACACGTTGCTCATAATAATAGATTTCTATTAAAACCAAAGAACTTATCTGAGCTCTCTGAATGTATGAGAGGACAACTGGGTATATTTTATGTGGAAAGGAGAATATACTAGACATTTTATATATATTTGAGATAAAAATAGAGTAGGGAGGGAGGAAAGAGAGAAAAAAGAGGAAAGAAAGGAATGAGAGAGGAAAACAGTGAAATATGGAAATATATGTCTATTCAGTCCTGATTTCAAAGTTTGATTTTTTTTTTTATTGTGGAAGAATATATAAACAAAAGTCATGATATTGTCTGACCTCTCTGAAGATATGACTTAATTAAGTGGTTTTCTTTTAATAAATTCTGTAAATCCCATAGAAATCAACAGCATCACATTTGCTGGCACAGGTATGTCTGTAGAATGCCTCCCCCACCATGCTGGGAAATTCCTATTCTTTCTTCAGAACTTAGTGCAAATATCAACTTCACTATCTCTCTCCACTTCACAAAAAGACCCTGTACTCTGTGTGATTAGAAGGCAATGGTCATATCAGTTTGAATTATCTTTGACATGTTTGTCTCCTCTTCAGATAAGCCCTCTGTGAGAGCAAGAAGTTTGTCTACTTCTTCAGGGGAGATGATAGTTGTAGAAAAGAATATTAGCTTTTGTCATTTCTGCAACATGTAGCCAGCTGTAACCAGGGGAAAGTTACTTAAACTCTCTGAAACTTAGTTTCCTCAAGTATAAATTAAGTTTAATTGGGCCTTTGCGGGTCATTGTGAGGTTTAGAGGTAGGTGATGTATGTGCTGTATTCAGCTATACTTCAGTATCGCTTCATGTGGAAACTGATCATATTGGTGCCAGAAAAACAAATCCATAGTAAGTTATGCTACTATCAAAATAACCTTAGTGAGAGTCACAGTTGTGTGTGCAGAAGGGTTAAAGTGGTACCATAGTGCACCACATTGCTTCCCAGGCAGCTGGCACACAGACATGTCTGTTGAATGCAAGTGCGAACTCTTGGAACAGATTAAGTTTTGCATTACTTGCGCCATACCTTTCTTCAGTCTTTGCTTGGAGATTGTGTATGCTGAAAAAGAATTCTGTTACTAAAAGCTAATTTTCCCTCAACAGCAAACAGCAAATTTCCATCCCCATTCATATTTGTCACAAGTCTCTCCTTGCGTGACAAAAGCTCTGATAGCCATTCCAGAAAAATAATTCCAAAGCTGCTTTGAAAGGTGGACTAAGCTCTGGTGTCAGAATGTAGCTTCTCAAGGGGAGTACCTCGAAGGTGACCATAGTGATATTCAGCAATGAGGTATGTAGCACTTTTTCTAGGATGAGTTCCCGAACATAATTGACCTCTTACTCATAAAATACTGTTAGTAAAATTAACTTGCTTTACAAATGCCAGTCATATCCCAGACAACATATCTAAGACTTACTGAATCATTGGCTGAAATTTCAGAATTTATTTTATGGCATATGAGTCCCCTTTTTTTTTTTTTTCAAATAAAAGCTTAGTTTTGGGCGGCGCCTGTGGCTCAGTCGGTAGGGCGCCAGCCCTATGTACCGAGGGTGGCGGGTTCAAACCCGGCCCCGGCCAAACTGCAGCCAAGAAATGGCCGGGCTTTGTGGCGGGCGCCTGTAGTCCCAGCTACTCGGGAGGCTGAGGCAAGAGAATCACTTAAGCCCAGGAGTTGGAGGTTGCTGTGAGCTGTGTGAGGCCACGGCACTCTACCGAGGGCCATGGGGTGAGACTCTGTCTCTACAGAAAAAAAAAAAAAAAGCTTAGTTTCATTTTTTGTACAAAGAGGTTGTCCAGTCAATAAAAGTAGCATAATATAAGAACAAGAAAAAGGGCATTGGATGAGAGAGTAAGGTGGTAGGTGGAGGAGGTTATTTTGATAGTAGGATAACTTAATATGCATTTGCTTTTCTGGCACCAATATGATCAGTTTCCACATGAAGCTATCCTGAAACTATATGAGACTGGGAGATTTTTATCAATGCAATAGAATTTTCCGTCTGCCTTACTCTATATTGTTTTTCCTTGTAGATCAAATCTCATGGAGGAAACAGACTTTCTACTATCTCCCTACTAAGTTCACTCATCATAGACATAGACTCAATATAAAGACAACTAAAGAGGCAGCTAAGCTTGCTATATTTAACAACAAAACAGCCCTTGGACTTTGCCATGACTGTGGTGTTCTGTAAAGGTTTAACCTAACTTGAAATATCAATTTCCATGTCCTGAAGTGAAACTAGCGATGTCCAGAAGCCCAGCTAGCAGAAAATTTGGCATTTTAGAGTGAAAATATATTACAATACTAACATCTTTCTACTCACTCCTCCCACAAATTATTCATTTAGACAGTGTGTGAATTGGATTTGCAACTAGTGTTATGTCTTACACAGTACAAAAGAGAGAATGCCTGGTGGACTTCATCAGTTAATTACAGAACACGTGATGTCCAATCGCACATAATGCTCCATTGGCTGGGACTTCTATTGCTAAGCTTTTATAGATATTAACTGTGTGCTTTCTCTATGTGTTTAGAAAACTCGCTAAGATTCCTTGGGTGTTCTTCGATACTCAGATTGTGCTTGCCCAGTAGACACTATTTTAGATATGAATTGGGACATCATCGAAGTTAGATGGCTTTGTTCCTGCTCCCCAAAATTAAGTTTGGATCACTACTGAGAGAGAAATATGATTTGGTGAAGTACTATGAACGAAGGTTAATTTTAAATGAGTAATAAAGTAAAAAATTCTTATACCTCTCTTTCCCCTTAACTTTTGGTTAATGTGATATGAATATTGTAGATAATTAGAAAGTCTCAAAATGCATTTTAAATTCATAAATTTTTTTTTGCTTTTCTTAATTGCTTTTGCATATTCTTCTTGTTTAACTGATACCCCAAAACGATGATAGAAAAGCTAGTCCTCAGCTCCTGCCAGCCATAAATCAACAGTTTTTTGGCACAATGAGTTTTCATTTTATCTCTGGTATGCAGCATTTAAGAATTGATGTGTTCTAACTATACTTTTAAGGACAGATTTTCATGTGAATACAAGCACTGGCATTTAAACAAAGAAAATCATTAATCTGAATCTAAACTTTCTATTAACCATTCAGAGTTTTATTTTTCTCTGTTTGTCCTTCTTTTTCCTTTCCTCAAGGTCGTTTCCTACCATTTCCAAAGGCGTTTTAAATTCTACCATGGGTTCTCTGTGGCCTGTGGGATGAAGGCCTTAGTGATTGTTTTGTAGTGAGATAATGAAGGGTAGGTGAACCTTGACATACCTCTCAGGGTATAACTCATATCTCCACTTTAGAAACTAAACAGTTAATCTAATCATCTCATTTTATTGCTAATTTAGAAAAGCTTTTTCCCCCCTAAGTACACTCTCACTTTTCTAAATTCACTGCTTATGACCCAAGTCTTTTATGCACGGCGCTATTACCAACAGCTAATCCCTCTTACTTATTGATAATTGGACAAAACTGAACAACGTGCCAACTCCCGAACACAGCATACGACTGAGGGTTCTATTCAGTTATTCCCAAAAAACCACATTGGTTTCCAAGTTTGGTTCTTTTGTGGCATATCAATGGGAAACAAGTGAGAGATTTTCTCATTGCTTAGGAATGTTGCCAATTCGAACCTGCTCATTGAACATTCTCTCTAAGGAATAACATTTACAGCTTACAAAGTTCACAGATCTTTTTTTTTTTAAAACAGTTCAACTAATTGTCTGCAATGTCTGTTTACTGAAATAATTATTTTAGTGCATATATTTAAACCATAATTATACAATAAGTATCTCTTCCAGAACTTAATTTTGTCGATCCAATGCAAATTCAAAGGAAAGATGCCCCAGCGTCTGGGGCCCATGCAGATTTATCACAGGATTAAGCCATAGGCACTACTTTCTATCTGGTTAATTAATTCTTGAAATCATAGAAGCCTATGATTTAATACCACGTAGAAATGGAGGCAATATTTTCTTAAGGGACAGTCTATCAAATTTTGAAACAATACTACAGCAGGAATACAGGTTTAGAAAGAATTTTCTATCTTTAAACTTAATAAATATATTTAACGGCACCAGCTTGCACTAAACAAGCCTTTGGGGCATATGTTAGGAAGCAAGGACAAAGACTTTGGCAACTGAATTATTATAGAATGAAATTAAATGCTTACAACAGGGTAGCATTCAGAGATGCTCACAAAGAGAGGACAATGCGGTTCACACATTCGTGGCTTGAATTTATGCCCGCCCCGATTCAATGAGATAGTGTTGGCTGCCTTTCACTCCCTTCAAACAGACACAAGGAAATGGGGGGCCAGCAAGGAACACACAGGCCTTCCCTGCATCGGTTCTCCCCCAAACATGCTTTTCCATTTTCTCCCCCTCACATGACCATGTTTTCTCACAGCCTTTAACATACTTCACATGTTGATTTCCCTAGAAGTTTGATATTAAAACACAGATGGGAAGCCATGCATTTTCTTAAATTTGAGCACTTATGGTTAGAAGAATTGGGAAAGTGGCCAATACATGAATTGAAATGACACTCAGAGTTAGAAAATTGGCCATTTAAGGAAGTTGAGTGATTGAAGACACAGAAAGAAAAAAATGGAATGCAAAAAAAAATGACAAGCATGTGAGGAAATCAGCCGGGTTCCCCTCTCTTAGAGAAGTATTTATATACTTCTAAGAAATTATTTCGTAAGTCACCAATACAAAAATTACATTCATCCTAAGTTAGATATACCACCCTATGTTAGATATCCTAAGTTAGATCTTCTCTCAGGTTGTTTATACCTTTCCTTTGAAAGTTCCTGTACTGAATAACATATCAGCACAGATGCTACTTTCTTCATTTATTTGCTCACTTACGCATGTACCAAGTACCATTTGCCCCCTGCTCTGCACCATGAATGAGGGAAGTAAGATCTTCCTATGGAAAACATTAATTTCCACAGGATGTGGCAAAGCCATGGCATGTTTTCATCAGTGAGAGCTTGTCATGGTGAGAGAATGGGAGATCAAGATGCCCGTCCCCATGTCAACAGCCCACCAGGAGCAAGACTCCGAGCATCAGGGTCTCTGGAATTTCTTTCCAGGCACGGAATCAAGTCCTGATGTCTACCGCATTCAACATATGTAATACATTAATTTCTTGCCCATTCCTTCAGATGGTAAAAATAATGCATCTTGGAAGAATTGACAAAATGGCCTCTTAAATTATTTCCTATGTTACAAAGTTTAAATGAAAAATTCCAGATAAGGAAAGTCACATGCTCCCATGTAACAACTGCCTAAATAGGGCTTCAAGCTTTATTCTGGGGATTAAGGAAGCCAGAGTCTCTCTCTCTCTCTCTCACACACACACACACACACACACACACACACACACACACACACACACACACAAACACACAGTGAGTTTAATAGCATTTGGTTTTGGTTATTTGGTTTGGCTATTCAAAACAATTAAACTATTCACATATTCCTTTCCCATGTGGCTATTTCGCTTAATGATTTTCTGGTTGCATTCTGAGGCAGATCCATTCCCTGTTCTTCTCCGTCTTCACAAAGCAATGTAGCCTCACCTCCATGAACTGCTCACTGTCTTCTAATAGGGTTTTGCTGGTGTTGAAACCCCAAAGGGGTTTTGGCCTTGTTCTAGTTCAGTGATTTTCAAATCCCTGGTGTGAGTGAGGATCTTAAGTATACCACAAAAATTTTTAAAGAGTATTAATTAAATTATTTTCAAAAGAAATTCAAAGTCCAGTAAGTATATACATAGATAGTTTTTTTTTTACTCTATTTTTTTTAGCAACATAATTTAAGTGTATCACAGAAGTTTAACTATAGGTTCAAGTGTGCCATGAAATAAAAAAAGGTTGAAAAACACTGGTTTAGTTGCTTATTACACAAAGATCCAATTATTGAGACAATGAGGATCCTGAGAGATCACTGTGCCTCCTGAGATGGGTTGGAGGGAAACTAACAACGGGTTACATGGGGGAAGGTTTGGGGTGGGGGGGTGGGGAGATAGTGAATCTTGGCATCAAGAAATCTATGCAGAGGTCTCCAGAATCTCACATGCTTTGTCTTGCAGAAAATCCACCATTTCTGAGAAACTACTCAAAAGGCCAAGTAGTTAGTTAAGGGAGTATTATAAAGGGGTCACTAAAATTTGTTCATGGAGCTGGTTACACCACCAACAGAAGGCATCAGCAGGAGGTCTAACGCTTGCTCCCAGCATGGGCTGTGAACCTGGTTCTGTTACTGGCAGTCTGTTTGTACCACTGCACCGATGACTGCTTCCACTATCTGTATCGAATCCTCTTGACTTCCATACCCTGCTGATTCATCCAAACAATAGCAGAATACTAAATACTGGTGTTCCTGTTATTTTTTGTGTCATTTAACAGCTGTAATTTTCATTTATTTAGGAGAAAATATGCTTTGTTAGATTTGGACAATAGATTTCCAAGATATACCAAGTTATTGTATCATTTTTCTAAACACAAATTGTGAGGACACCATATCTTTGGTTTTATATTGATTACACAGGAAAATGTTTCTCTTTCCTATTCCACGTAGCAAAATTTTCACTGACTGATAGAGCTATTCTGATCTTTTCTGCAACTTAGGGTTTTGGGGTCCTCTGCAGCCCTTCACGATAGATCCTACTTATTTACATCTCATTTAATACCTCTGGGTATTTCAGAACTTGCACAGCCAAAATCTCTCTTGAGGATGTAGGATGCAATTTTTCTAATATTTATTTTATTAATAGTGTCAACAAAACAAAATGTACACATGCTATAACTCAATATTCACTTTGAAACAAAAATAGAAAATAACAATCATTGGTTTACAGATTTTGCTATCCAAGTAAGGTCACATCTGATGGGGGCTTTGTACACATATACACGGAGTTCTTTTAAGGTATTTATTTCAATAAATAAAGTGTCCAAAACAAAGATAATTTCAAAGATTGGTAAAACATGGCCATTGTGTACTTTTTTCCTAAAGTTTTAATTTGTGCTGAGAGCTACGTGACCATACACTCTCTCCAAGTTTGCATTTTTTTGTTGGCTCATCCCAGTAAAATATTATAGCATTGTCACAAGGCCTAGCCTAAGACTATGTGTAGAATTCCAGAGATGTTTGCAATTTATGTTGTCACTTTAGTATTACCTGTATTCATGATATCAATTTTTTTCAATTTACCTTAGATTTTTAGAGTTAGTAATGAGATTTAACTTGCCAACCATATTCCTTTACCTGTTGACATATAAGGCAACTACTATTATTCCTAGATAACCAGTTGGAATAAACATAAATAATAATCATGATGTATCATGACATCCAAAAATACATGTGCCTGATCTCTTGGTTTCATTACTGAGTGTATACAGACAATGTTATGTGGGATTATGTTATGTTATGTGGGATCTTGGTAATCTCGTTTTGAATAAGAATTTTTGTGTGTGTGACATAAGATATGAAATATTCCTCAAAGATCAACACTTCTTGAACTTCTGTGAAGGATATAAATGTTAAACTGAAAAGCTGAAACTTTAAACTACCTTTCCATTTAGAACCTTTTTATTAGTCCAATTTTATTGAGTAGGGTATGGACCAAGTGTTGAGAAGCCTATAACTCAAGCTCAGGAAAGCAGACCCTAACATAGCTATTTCCAGTAGTAAATGAAGCTGTTTCACTGTGGTAAAAAACACGATCAAACAAAAAACGATAATAATGACAGAATCTCAAAATATTTTTAATTATACATGAATTTTCCTTTTCTTTGTTAACAGCAGTTGTCAAAGGCAAAACAAGAAAATTTTAGTAGCCGAGGAACCTTTTATTTATAGCCGGCTTATTATATTTGTTGAAAAGAGAAGCTGATTGCTTGAAAAGTTATGGGCAGTTTTGCCCAAGATTAGACCAGGGATCACTTATTTCACTTTTGAAGAAAGAAAGAGGTAAATATAGTACCAAATACAAGTGAATGTGAGTGAGGCGAGGGCCCAGGTGTGGCGTGAAGTGAGACCGCCCTGAGTTCTCTCTCTTCGTAGCTGAATAGCAATAATAAATCCCTGTCAGCCCTGCAGCCGCAGCCAAGCCAGCTTCAGAAAAGGAGTCATGACAACAGAAGTGAAAGTGTTAAAGAAGTAACTATTTAAATGGGGTTGCAGAACTCCTATTAAAAATGGCAGTACTATAAATGTTCTAGTATTGTCAGGAATGTTCTGTTGGATGACACTCTGCTGTGATTTGTACACACAGCGGACCCGAGTTGATGGGTGAATGAAATGATCCATAACCCTCTCTGACACATTTAGAGCAGTTCAGCTGCACACGGAGAACAGTCCATCATTTGCACCCTTCTGTGAAAGCTGGCTTTACCAAGTGTTTCAATGAAATATGTGCAACTTCCCATTTAAATTAGTACCACATGAACCATGAAGAGCACCACAGGTATCTGTTGTAGTACCAGCTAATGTAAAAGTGGCCTGTCTTGTAATGCTCTAACAGGAAAGACATACAACCATTCATCTGTAACATATTAAAACCAGAAGAAATAAATTACTCCATAGATGAAGAATTATTGCTTGTGAGGAAAATGTGCAAAGGTAGCCCTAAAAAGCAGCTTTTACTAAAAAATTATCGCAACAGCATTTGAATTCTTAATGCATATTAAACTGAGAACTTGTAACCATAAATCATCATTTTTCAATAGAGGAAATCTGGTTAAAACTTGGAGCAGAGATTTCTTTTACTTCTTCACCATGGTTTTAGCCTTGGCATTGATAAGAGACTGGCTAGTCAATCATGGCTCCTATGCCGAGAGCAGTGAATCAGAGAGATTATGACAAAGGCAAGCAATACAATGAGCATGCGCGTATTACTCATCGTAGCTGTTTTTTGTTATTTATTTCATAATGTGACATAATCTGAGTGAGTTTAACTGCTATGTATAGGCTAAGCAAGATCTCTTTCTGTTATGAAAGAAAGTGCTATTCCAAGAACACCTTAATAAATGAATAGTCCTCTTTCCTGAAATATGTCTGATGGAGGTGTAAAGACTTACTAAGAACCACAAAAACCATCCCAGTGTATAAAACACACATTTCAAAGAACTACAGATAATTGTAATTCAGTCAAACTATTTTCCCAATAATTTTAAATGCTTATGCAAAAGGAATAATAACAGAAATCACTTACTGCATAATGATAAGAGGTTAGGGAGTTTGCTCAACGTTTAACACATATTATCTCACATAATCCTACAACAGTTCTGTAAGGTAGATAATTTTACCATCACCATTTTCCAGATAAAGAAATTGGCATGCATAGAAGTAAGTCAACAAGTCCCAAAACATCCAGGTCAACCCCAAAATCAGAACTTGGCAAAAAGCTCGTTAGGTTCCAAAGTGCTTAATAAAAATGTTCTCCTTTCATCTTCTTTTTGATTGCAGTTCAGCCGGGGCTGGGTTTGAACCCACCACCCTCGGTATATGGGGCCGGCACCTTACTGACTGAGCCACAGGCGCCGCCCCTCCTTTCATCTTCAAAACAATTCTCGTGATTGGCGGTTTATTGGGGGGTTAACATCATTCCATTGTATGAATGGAGAAACCTAATTTCAGAGGGATGTACTGGCCTTCCCAACCTCAGAGCAAGGCAGGGACAGAATGTAAAGCTAAGAACCTTAGCACAGCCACTTTGTGGGTGAGAGGCTTGGTGAGTGCCTGACCCTGTGAGAGTTATCATTCCTCTCCTCCTCAGAGCAAATCTGCCCTTTCACTTTCAAGTAGCAAAGAATGTGTAGAGATATCTTGTAAAGGGGGGTTGGATTATATGTATGGCTCAATGGATTTCAACATAGTTTCTGCAAAAATTTTTTTTCTTTTATATCTACAAAGAGTCTATTGTTCTAGTAAAAAAGTTAGGCTGCGTATAAGGTAGAACAACCATATCTAAAAAATAAATAAATCATTTTTTCAACCACATGCAAAGTTATTTATGTCCAACTATTTTAAAGCATACTGATGTTTTCATATTTGAGGTGAGCCTTCATCTTCATATTCCAGAGGCTAAGGCAGTTTTGTGGGTTATAACATACACAGGATAGGTTGAATTGTGGGCTGTTTGAGACTCCATTGAGTGGCCTTTGTAATGACTACAAGTGCAAGATAAAAAATCTTCCTAATAAGATGACCAACTTAAAAGTTTTACCATGTATTTATATCATAATGTTAATTTTTTGTTTGCAGTTTTTGGCCAGGGCCGCGTTTGAACCTGCCACCTATGGTATATAGGACCAGCGCCCTAGTCCTTGAGCCACAGGCACCGCCCATGTTAATTTTTTTTCTTTATGGAAGATTAACATTGCCCAACTTAAAACTAGGCTACTCATGTTAAACCCATTGCCTATTCATGGAGTTGCTTTCTTCAAACACATGGCCTGAGATGGCACCTGTAACTTTGTGGACACTCACATCTGAAGAAAGTGTAATTATAAGGAGCAATTTGTCAAAGCTGCCACTTTTAAGTCAGTTGCCACCTATGAAATGAAGTTTTGTCTTGAGGCACATGCTTCACTTCCCCACTAGTCACTTCCTGCTGTGTGGCCCAGCAGGGAAAGGAAGTTTTGTCCAATCTACGAATTGGAGGAATTTTAGGAACAGAAAAAAAATTGTATGTTTCTATTGAGAAGATGAAAGAACATGATAGCATATGCTCTTTGATTGTATGAGGATTTTTAATGTATTTATTTATTTATTTTGTTTCAAGTTCATTGAGGGTACAAAGGATGAGGTCACCCTGTTTGCATTTGCTAGGTAAAGTCCCTCTGTATGATTATTTATTAAATCATCAAATAAAAGACAAGCACTTTATCTGTAAAGAATAAAGAGAGTGGACCCTCCACACAGTACAGGAAACTGTGGGAATGTGCCCATGGAGGGATGAGGGGAACTGGATGAAGGAAGTCTTTCCAAAGGTGAACACAGGAATAACAGACACAACAAAAGAGGAGGCGTTACCATGGAACTGGCCAGGCCAGTGTGATAATAAATATCATGTCTGGTTTTTATCTCTAGTAGCCCACACAGAGCTTCGGAGATTCCTAAGAGCTTGGGTGAGCTGAACATCCTTTGTAATTCATAAGAAGACCTTTCCATTATCCTTGGTTTGTGTTAAGGGTGTGACTTTTGATGGCTCCCTGGGTAGATTCCCGATGGGGTACTGCTTGCCTGAAGAGTAAACAGCCATGTGATCAGGTTAGTACTCTCAGGCTCACCACCTGACCTGCAAGGAAGGGGAGGAACAGGGATTGATTTTATAATTAATCTTGCTAATAACACAAAATCCCTAAAAAGTGGGGTTTGGAGAGCTTCAGGCCTGGTGAATACCTTAAGGTGCAGAGAGGGCATAGGAGCTCTGCACACCTGTTCCACACCATGCCCTGCGCATCTCTTCCTTCTGAGTCCTGAGTTATGTCCTGTAATCTGTGGTCCCCAATCCCCAGGCTGCATACTGGTATCAGTATGTGTCCTATTGGGAAAGGGCCACAAGGCAGGAGATGACTATTGGGGAAGTGAAGCATTATCTGTATTTACAGTTGCTCCCCATTGCTCCCATCCATGCCTGATCAGATCCTATCCCTCACCATATGTGGAAAAACTGTTTTCTATGAAGCCAGTCCCTGGTGCCAAAAACACTGGGGATGGCTGCTATACACGATATATCCTAAAAGTAACAATACGATAAAGTGACTTCTTGAGTTCTGTGAGCTGTTCTAATAACTTATCCAATCCAAGTTGAAGGTTTTGGCAACCCCCAACATGTTAGCCAGTTGCTCAGAAGGATGCAAGGTTTGGGATTTGCAGAGGGCAGCTGAAGCCAAGTCCTTTGGGAATGAGCCCTTAGCCTGTGCTAATTCCAGGTAGCTCATGTCATAGTCGAATTGAATTGTATGTAGAATATCCAGTTGTTATCTAGACAGCTGAAGAACTGGTTGAATTGAGGACAAAAGCCTAAACATTTGGTATCAGAAGTGTTGTGGGTAAACGCAGCTCAGAGGCAGGGTCTACAATTAAACTTGTTCATTGAATTATTTTTAATTTGTTCATTGAATTATTTTTAATAATTAAAGTATGTATAGAAAGCAATCCCTTTTTAAAAAAACCAACGTTTATTTATTTGTTGATTTATTTTTTAGAGACAGGGTCTCACTCTTGTCACCCAGGCTGGAGTGTAAACAAATTATTTAATTAACCCGAACAGTATGCCACTTCCTTCCCATGCCAACAAATTACTTCTCCTCTATACGTTACCTCATTACTCTGTTTGCATTACCAGGATAGCAATTGCCAAGTTGATAGGCTGTGTTAAAAGTAAACATTTCCTCCTTTCCTAGATTGCATGTTTCTTGAAGAAGGGATCATTTCATTCCCAGGGCTGGAACTGAACTGCACACAGGGTGGATGTTACATTGATTTGAATATCACTAGGAGTTCAATTGTGTAATGGCAGGTGTGTAGTGCACGTGTGCAGAAAAATGCAAAGAAGAATGGCATTACGTGTGTCATACCTTATTCCCAGACTTCCATGTGGGGGTGGGAGAGAGGAGAACCATTATTAAATATATAACAAGATTGGCAAAAATAAGAACTCCAGTTATATGTTTAAATCTAAGGCTGTGATATGACGGTTGTACTTTGAGACTTTTCACCCTTTCTCTGTTTCTTTTACTTGGGGTCTAGACACACCCTCAGCATCCCATTTTTTTCCCAGCTCCAATTATCAGCAGCGGGTTACTACAAAATAATTGTCAAATGCTCCCTTAACCCTACGCTGGTTATTCATGCATTTTAGCCCCCACTTCTCTTCTCAATTACACTGCCCGCCTAGGTAGTCTCCCAGGAAGATCCACCCAGAGCCACAGGACTCCATGGTTTCCATTTTCTAAGCGTCTCTCTGCTCCTGACTTTGTCTGATTAAATTTCTTGGCAACTCAACAGAGGATTTGCACTCCAGCTAATTTCTCTCTGGCTTTGGCTTTCCATGCCTTTTCTTACCCAATCCCTGCTGCTGTTATCTTTTCCCAAATCCCCTGTCCTGGGGCCCCTCCTTCATATGAGATTTTGTCCCTTATGTCATAACAAAGATTCCTACATTGCAGTGATTCAAATTCTAGTTCTTTTCCCTTCTCTGCAGAGCCTTCATCCTCACCTCACCTCTCTTCATGTTGACTCCCTTACTCTCATTAATTAATATGCTCTTTTTACAACGCTTGACACAAAAGTGTTTCTTTATTTCTATGAAAATCTAATCTTTCATTCTGTTCCCAGTATCACTCATTTCCTCCGGCACCCCTCTGGCTATTTGCTGTCACCTTTCTCCACCCTGTCCATGGTTTTTATCTGTTTGATTTCTTTTTTAATGGATTTTTTAATTATTTTTTTAAATAAAATCACAATTGTACACATTTATGGAGTACATTGTGATGATTTGATATGTAATGTGGAAAGCTTAAATCAAATTGATTAACATAGTCATCATAGCCTCACTCATTTTTGTAGTAAGGCATGTAAAATTTACTCTTATTTATTTAGAAATATTCCCTTGCATTGTGCACCTGATTTGCTAAGCAGTGCTTCTTTGCCACTGGATATGTGTTTCATTGACATGCAGAGCAGAAGTAGTAAAGTACCATTTTCAATGAGTCTTAAATTGATCGGATTACTTTGTCCTCAGGGACTTTTAAAAAGCACCCTGGACAAAGTTTTGTTGATGACAGGCAGATAGGTGGTATTGCTGATGTTCAATCTATGTGAAAAAGTTGTAGCACTTTTTTTTTCCTGAAAATGTTGAGGTCCTTTAAAAAGATTATTGAAGAAAAAAAGGAATATCTCAAGTTATGTTTGGAAATTTTTTATGATCTGGTGATAGGTTAATTTTTACCTACCTCTTTTAATATATAGATACATGTTTGTGTGTATGTATATGAATTTGTAAAAAAATCAGCTATTTGCATATTATATATATATAGTGTGTGTGTGTGTGTGTGTATATATATATATATATATATATATATATATACTTATTTATTTATTTTAAAACTTCTGAGGCTTTTGCTATCATGGTTTGCTTTGGCAAAGGCAGTGTCAATGGTGCCGGGAGAGAATTTACTCATCCTCTGCAAACTCTCCACATTTCTGCCAATATTTGATATCCCATCTTCTGTCTTGTTTATTTTGTTTGTGGTAAATTATCATTTTGGCGATATGCCCTTGAAACAGACTTCATTGATACAAAAATGTGTCTGATCTGGCCAGCAGGAAAAGAAAGATATATAATTCCTCCTAACAATGATCCTGGGGTATGGGGGGGGAATTCCGTATAGGACTTGTTAAGGATAATGAGATTGTCTAACTTCAAAACCAATGCAATTCAATAGTCTTTGCAGTTTCATCTTAAATTGTTTAAGAATTAGTAATGATAAAAAAGCACTGTACTCAGACTCATGAAATGATTTTGATTTGCATTGAAAACTCAAATAATTCTCAGTTGAAATGGGCTTCAGTATAAATTCATTTGGTCTGTGGAGACTATAATTCTCATATAGGAAATGCCATTTCTAGTAATGTGGAATCATGGCAGACATGTACCTAACGCAAAGGTGGGTACTTGACAGTTACTCTGCAGTGTCTTTTTTGAGGAATATCATTTAGTATAATCTTTTAAACCTGTGGGGTAGGGACATAGTGCCAATATCAAGCCTTTTACATATTTGAATATTTTCAAATAACAGAAGTATAACTTGTTTGCGTATTATTTATATATTCCTTATTTATACCGTGTATAAATAGCCAAATTGGTAACAATTTTTCACCTGCTTTTATAATTACCATGTGGAAAAAAATAATATCAACGATGGCACATTGACTTAACCAATGAAATGCTTAGGGATATTGGATCAGCTCAGGTGTAACAATCTAAATCTCTGTTCACAACTGGTATTTCAAACTGTGTAAAATCTTGTTATTTCTGCTTACCAAAGACAAAAAATGAAATAAACATACACTGTGGGCTTGGGGGCTAAACTGCAGGCTAAAAACCACATATGCTAAATTCTGATTTCAATTTTGATAATAATTTACTGAAACTCAATCTAAGTGAAGGGAAAATGGTAGATTTTGTTTATTATTTATGTATATAATGCATTTGCATCTCTATCTTTCAAAATATATCTGTATTTTAAAGATATCTATATCTATATTTAACCTTACAACTATGTCTATTGTTCTATAATGTTATAATTATATTGGTTTCCACAAATAATCAGGCCCTAAACAAAGAACACTGATATTTAGATTCAGAATATTTTACAACATTTGAATTGCTATAATAATTCAAGGAAAGGGAATTACAAGAAATGAAAATCCTAGGCTATTTCAAGTAGATAAGAGAATGGTATGTAAAATGTTGATCCCAAGAATATTCAGTGGAAAGAAAAATCCAACATTGCATTAAAATTACCTGAGCTTACCAGAGAGAAACACACACACACACACATACACTCTCTCTCCATTTTCTCAGGGAGGGATGGCCAAATGAAAATCCTGTAGAACAGGTTATGCAGATTTGTTTGCTTGTTTGTTTTTCTTATATCTGGAATTTAGTTTATTGTAAATCACACAAATCCAGCAAAAAGTAACATTTTTCCTGTGTCGTGCAATTCAAGAAGCCTCTAAAAATGAGCAGACAGAACAAGACTTAAGAAAAGCAATTTGAAGACCATAGCTGAAGTGAAGTTGAGATTCACTAAACAGGGATGCTTTTGGTTATCTTACTTCTGGGAGTTCTTTACTATGATTTCAATTACCATATTCCAATTCACAGATGAAAGAGAACCCAAGAACAAAGCCACAAAGGAAATCTTCTTGATATCTTATTAGTACCTTCATATTAGTATGGACTCCACTTGTAAGCCACTCTTTATGGGGCCACTCTGGGAATGCATTTTTTTTTTCATTTCTATTGCAAATAGTATTTGGAAATATAACATGTGAGATTATGAACATAAGATATAACAGTAAATAAGTATTTTAGGTAAGTGCCATTTTATCATAAAATAAACAATGAACTAGTGTTTATAAAAATTTAATTTTAGGGGGCAGCACCTGTGGCTCAAAGGGGTAGGCCACTGGCCCCATAGGCTGGAGGTGGCGGGTTCAAACCAGCACTGGCCAGAAATTGCAAAAAAAAAAAAAAAAAAATTAATTTTATAAAAATATGTGCTAAGAATTTTTAAACTAACCATTTTAATATTCTAGAATTGTTACTTTTTAGAATAAGTAGCTTATTTGACTTCCATATGTGATTTAGGAAAATTTATTTATTCCCTGAACAGCAGGCAGTATGGTTGACACTGGGATACAGCTCTGCATAGGATGGCTAAGATTCAGTTCACACAAAGAATACAATCGAAATACATGTGTATATATATATATGTATAGTCAACAAATAACTAGTGGTATCATTAGAGATGTTATTATATAAAATTGCAGTAAGGGTTAGGCGCAGTGGCTCACGCCTATAATCTTAGCACTCTGAGAGGCCAAGGTGGGTGGATTGCCTGAGCTCACGGTTCCAGACCAGCCTAAGCCAAAGCAAGATCTTGTCTCTAATAACAGCCTGGCGTTAACGGCAGGTGCCTATAGTCCCAGCTACTCAGGACGCTGAGACAAGAGAATTGCTTAAGCTCAAGAGTTTGAGGGTGCTGTGAGCTGTTAACACCATGGCACTCTATCAAGGGCAACAAAGTAAGACTCTGTCTAAAATAAATAAATAAATAAAATTGCCATAAGAACTTAAAAGAAGAGAAAAGTGCATGTTAAGTGATAAAAACAGGAGGGCCAGGTTCATTGGCTCGTGCCTGTAATGTTAGCACTCTGGGAGGCCCAAGCAGGTAGATTGCCTGCGCTCATGAGTTTGAGACCAGCCTGAGCCAGAGCCAGATTTCCTCTCTAAAAATAGCCAGGCATTGTGTCAGGAGCCTGTAGTCCAGCTACTGGGGAGGCAGAGGCAAGGCAATCACTTGAGGCCAAGATCTGAGGTTGATCTGAGCTGTGATGCCACCACAATTTACCAAGGGTGACAAAGTGAGACTTTATCTCCAAAAAAAAAAAGGAGATAATAATAGGGGACATATTACTCAGTTTGGAAATTACATAAGGATTCCTTGAAGTTGTGACAAGAAGATGAAATTTGAATGGCTACTAAGAATTAGTAGAGAAAATAAAATGAGGGAAATTTGCATCAGTGGAAAATTTGGACATTATTATCAGAATTTTGATGTTTTCTCAATTTTGATAACAACTATGTGTTGAAATAATAGTTTGAGTATATTAAGTCAAATAACATGTACTAATAAACTTTATTGCACCCAGTATCTTTATTTTTTGATGGTTAAACTAGGAAGTTAAAATTACATGTGTGAAGATTTCTACTCTGGAAAAGATAATACACATAATATTTTTTCCTGCTTCACTCCATTTAGGACAGCTTTAAATCCTTGGAATAATGCAGGAAATAACCAAGTAGAGATCTGAAAAAAAGAGTAGGGGAAAATGTAAGGAACTCCAACACTGGCAGTACAACATAGTGACAGGGTGTTATAGGGACCCCATTCTACACAAGACAGTGAACTACACCCAACATTTTCTGAACCTCCAAACTAGAAGCATATGGTAACCCAGAGAGGTTCATTTCTCCCCATAATTGAATAGAAGAACATCTGAAGAATCAAGAAATCTCATTAGTACTACCCAAGAGCATTGATGGGGAGATCTAACAATAAAAGACCCAGAGAAGAGTTCTCCTTTTCCACTGGGCCTAAGACTCCCCTCCACTACAAAGGGCTATTAGAAGGCCAGAAGACAAAGTCAACCCAAGCTGGGAAGGCCTCATAGGCCAGAGACTTTCTTCTTTCACTTAGAAGCACCAGGAGCCTCACTTGGAGAATCTCTGACTTCTAAGGCAGCACCAGAAGCACCTGGTGAGAGCCTGAGCAGCAAATCAAACCTACCAGACCAAAATAGCATCCCAAGCCTCTAAACATTACATTTTCATAAGAACCACAACTTAGAAAAACAGGTTAATTTTTGAGGGCTAACCATAGTGGGGTGACTCTTTAAGAGAATTCAATAGGATCCATAATCTCTTTACATGATAGCCAAAAATGTCCAAAATAAAATTGAAATTCACCCATCTTACCAAGAACCAAGAAAATTGCATTTGTACCAACACTAAGATGAATCAAATGTAATCGTCTAACAAGAATTTTAAAGTATTCATCATAAAAATGCTTCAACAATCAATTACAAAACTTGTTAAAACAAGTGACAAATTAGAAAATTACAGCAAAGAAATAGAAAAGGAAGACATGATAGAGCAACATGAAGACTAGTGGTAGTGTAACTATTCTGTATTTTGATTGTTGTGGTAGATACAAGAACCCACATGGAATAAAACTGCATAGAACTAAACATACACATGCATATACATTCAGAAAAGAGTATAAGTAAAATTGGAAAAATGGTAATAGAATTGGTGGATCTTGGTTATAATAGGGTACTAGAGTTTTACCTAATATTACAACTTAGAAACCCTGAATCCAGAGTGCATGGAATTGTAAATCTGTGGTCATTTCAAAAAAAAAATCATCAAAATAAATATTACATATGTGGTTAACATAATATTTCTATTAGTCGTTATTGGTCTACAACAGTTAACAGACTAGTTTGATGATTTTAGCAGGGGCATGCATGAGAAGTGATGAGGAAAGGGAAATGGATTTGAGAGAGACAGAAAAGAATGAAGACTGACAGAAGCCAATGGTAACATAGAACTCTTTGAACAGAGCTACTTTATGCTGTATCAGGACTTCAAATGAAGGTGTCTTCAAAATGAAAAAATAAATAAATAAGAACAGAAACTGGTATTTGTACTCCTATTTCCTGTCTGGTATATAATAGATTTTGAATGGTTCATTTCTGAATAGTATGAATTAAAAATGAAGAATCCAAATTCATAGAGACAGCATAGGAATGTAATAATTTGAAAGAAACATTCAGATGTTATTGCAGAAAAGTTCTTCAAATGCAATTGTTTTGGATAATTCTCAGCAATGCATGCTGATTATAAAGACAACACAGTGTGGAAACTAGAGAGACCATGTCTGCATTTGAGAGAATAATCTTTGTTGTATGTATCTCTATCTGTGTGTATGTGTATTTAAATCGACAGAACTATAAGAGTCCATTATTTATGAAAAATTTTGCAAACAAAGTTGCTGATAGAACAATTACATCTTTAGATAATGATGTATGAATCACAAAGATGGAGGAAACTCAAGCTAACATCTTCCTGGCAATCATTCTCTGCTTACTTCATCCTTAGTTAAGAAAAAGCAATATAAGAATTCCATTCCTGGAATGGTAATGTGAGGTTCCTTGTGAACTTGTGACAGAGTGAAACAGATATAATAGGCAAAAATTATGTTTAAAGGTCTTCAGACATTTCCCCCAAAAGATATAATAAATGAAGAAACATTTATTCAAGAAAATCTACCAAATCTTTGTAAGAACAGTAACGGTCTGTGACATTTTAAACATGATTCACTCACTCCAAACTCTCCCTTTCATTTCACCTTGATAAAAACTCAACTCTGGGAAAGTATGGCCAAGAATATGGGGCTTCCTCTACTTTTAATTTCCAGTGAGGGAATACAATATGATACAAGGAGGAACAGGCCACTGACATGTCTCAATCCCCACCCCGCCAACCCTGCTCCAAGATGCAAAGGGTAAATTTCTGGTGAGTGTAGTCAAGGGGTTCCTTTCCTTCACTTAGTCACTACAGATAGGTCTGAAGATGTTCTCAGACATGGAAGGATGAAAACACTAAGGCTTTGACTGCTCCGACGCCAGCTTGCTTATAGGATGCAAGTTTCACAGTAGGAAAGGTGAGCTAAGAAGCCTCATTTGAAACTAAATCCAAGAGCACTCTTGAAAATAATAGAGATTTTTATGGTAAGTAACTAAGGAGAAATTCATTGTTCTGTGAGGAAAAAAAAACTAAACCATGGACCAGTTTACCAGAGACAACAAGGAAAAGAGATGCCTAAGAAGAGTTCTCTAGCAGACAGAACAAACTGGAAAGATTGGCCTCAAACACTGCCACTATCATAATTTGCTTAGATCAAACTATGGAGAAATTTATGTCTCAAGACATTGTTGAAAAACAATACATTAATTAGGCAACCATTAATGGGGCATAATATCTTAGTATAATACCATATAAGAGAGTTTAACAGAAATATCAGAAAAAGGGACAAAGAGAAGCCTGCCAAAACTTCTGTAACCCCAGGGTGACTGTGAACATGCATAATGCTGCCCCCTTTGAGGATGGACATCAGAAGCTTCATACTATGGGAGAAATCAACCTCACATAATAACATAGCCAAGTCTGTAAACAAATTAGAAAGAAAGCAGTAAAAAAATGTTCTGGGGAGGGGAGTGGGAAAACATTATATAAACTTACTAAAATGCTACTTAAAATGTCTAGTTTTCAACATTAAAAAGGAGATGAAAAGAAACAGAAACTTCTGCTGCACAATAGGAAAATGAGCAAACTGACTTTAGAAGGTTCACATGTTTTATTTAAAGCTAAAAGATTTAAAATCAGACAATATAAATATGTCCAAATAACTAAAGGAATCCATGCTTAAAAGTAATGACAAAGTGTCATCAAAAAGGGAATGTCAGAAGGAAATAGAAATTACAAATGGACCAAGTGGAACATGTGCAGTTGAAAATTAAAATAAACAAAATGAAAAGTTGACAGAAGAGGTTAAACAGTCGATTTGAATGTAGAGAGGAAAGAATTAATAATAGAAATTATGCAGTCCATGAATAGGTAGAAAACAGAAAGAATAATGAACAGTGCCTAGGAGAAACCCCTAAGTGGGGTTTCATTAAGCACCAAAACCTATGTGATAGGAGGACTAGAAGGGAAAAAGATAGAGAAAGAAAATAAATAATTCTCAAAGAAATAATAGTTAAAACCTTAATATATTGATGAAAAACATTTGTCTGCAATGCAAAACGCTCAACAAATTCTATGTAGGATAAAATAAAGAGATCCATACACAGACACAACCATAACAAAAATGGTGAAACACAAAGACAAAGAGGATTTTGAAAGCAGCAAGAGGGAAACAGTGTGACACACAGGGAAAGCCCAGTAAGATTAACAGAGGATTACCATCAGAAACAATGGAAGCCAGAAGGTAGTAGGATGACATATATTTAACATATTGAAACGAAACAAAGAAATTATCCACGAAGGATCTTATATACAGCAAAATTATCATTTAAAGATTAAGAAAAAAATAAAGGCATTCTTAAATAAAGAAAAACAGAGTATTCATTGTTAGCAATCCCATTTTATAGGAACTGCTTCACACAATCTTTTCAGGCTGTGAGATAACAAGAAACCCAGAGAGTACTTCAAATCCTCATGGAAAAACAAGGAGCACTAGTAAAAGTATTTATTCAATTATGAAAGAAAGTATAAATGCATATTTATTCTCTTCTCTTTATATGATTTCAAAAACAACTATATAAAACAGTATGTCTGAAATTGTCTTGTTGGACCTATAACATTTAGAAATGTATTATGCATTTAAATATAACACAAAAAAGGTATAGGGGATAAAAAGCTTATTTGGAATAGGAAAATGACATCTGGAACACAAAGAAAAAATGAATGGAATCAGACATGGTTAATAAGGTTAATATATAAACTTTATAAATATATACTATCTCTTTTTTCCTAGCTTGACGTTTTAGGTAAACATAAAATTATGCAAAGTGTTATACATGCAAAGTAACAATATATTATTGCTTTTCCTATTTTTCTTCCTCTTCACAAAATAGGTGAGTGTTGACATAGTAATAGTGTAACCTCTGGAATTTGAACACAGGACAAGTTTTCTTTTAAGAATGATGCTTACCTCTTTAGTAAAGAGACACACACTTTGGTCTCCAACCTATTGCTTTTAGTCAAAAATGTTTGAATGAAAATAATTTATTTCTCTTCCCCTTATATTTCTCTTTGATGACTTTCTCGTTAGTAAAGATCTTGACTGACCTTGACTTGACATTATTTGAGCTTCAAATAATGATAAATTAAGTAATTCATAGAGGTAATATTAACTGTGTATTAAAGGACAAAACCTAATTATTCAGGAATTGCCCACCCTGTTAAGATTAGGAAAAATAACAGGATGCAATAAAGATAGTAAATTTATAATAATGTAATCTAAATTTAAAAAACTTTAATAATTTTGAAACATAGTCCTCAAAATGGAAAAATGAACACACATTTAATGTTATACATAAATACATATTTTAGCCATTTTATTTATTTCTCCTTTGTAAATAGTCTAATTATAAGAAAACAAAGTAAAAGTGATATAGTCTATTATTTAAGAGTAGTAAAACTAATATCCATTTTGTATTGTTTAATAAATCAAAATTAAATGCATCAGAGTATTATATGTATTTTTCCTCAAAGTCTTCTCTGATTCAATAATAACAGCAATATTATAATAATATTAATTAAACACATGTAGGTTATTGAACTCTATTGCTGAAAAAAAATGAAGGGCAATCTCAATAGGGAATTACCCTTACTGATTATCATGGTCAGAATGGCATAGCTTCTTCTTCTTTTTTTTTTTTTTAATTGAGACAGAGTCTCACTTTGTCAACCTCGATAGAGTGTTGTGGCATCATAGCTCACAGCAACCTCAAACTCTTGGTCTCAAGCAAATTCTCTTGCCTCAGCCTCCCTAGTAGCTAGGACCACAGGCGCCTGCCCCAGTGTTGGGCTATTTTTTGTTTGTTTGTTTGCTTGCTTAGCAGGCTCGGGCCAGGTTTGAATCCACCAGCCCTGGAACATGTAGCTGGTGCCCTAACCACTGAGATACAAACACCCAGCCAGAATAATGTCATACCTTTATTGAAAGGATTTTATGTTCCAAAATGTAGGCAATCCACAAAATGATACTAAATAAATAAATAAATAAATAAATAAATAAAGACACAGTAAACTTTGGTTATGGTCATGCACTTACCATTTTCGAATTGTTAAATTATCATCCCCTAATATATTCATTTAGATATATTTTTAAATTTAATTTAAAATTAAATCATGTCTTATTGATACTAGGCAAGCTAGGTAAGTCATGTTTTTTACAAAATAATTCAATTGAATGAGGGATTAATATTAGTGTGTTTTGGAATGTTTCTTCACGAGTGGGTTTGGTTCTTTATGGAGTAGGAAATGTCAAGTATTTGTTGACATTTTGAAATTTCCAAGAAAAATGAAATAAAAAGTGAGATGACTACAATAGGCATTAGAAGTGTAGTAAGGTACATTTCATAATTGAAATGGAAACAGTGTTGAAAATTTAACTGCCACAAAATTCACTGTGGGATTGAGGATGCCAAATCTTCCCATAGACTTTTTCCCTCCCACAGACTAAGTACTGCGTTTGATGCAAATACCTCTCCCTAATGCCATGTCAGCTAGAATGGACTCTGACAACTATAACAAAAGGTATCCATATCATGTTTATGTGGGTTTTACAAATAAATTTCTACAAACAGAATTAAGTAAGAGATCAGAACAAATAGTAAGTTTCATACCTAAACAATGACCCATCTTTTCCTTCCATTATAAGAGACCGTGATCATTTGTGACATCTCTGCTGCTTGACTCCATGGGAGGGGATTCACATTGTTGTATCATGTTAATACTCCAGGTATTAGAAATAATGGTTACTAGATTCCTTCTACGGAGAAACAAAACTCCTTTTCAGAAGTGTAAGTAAACTGTCTAAAGCCACAAAGCTAGGAAATGCCTTGCCTGAGCTAGGATTCAAATCCTGCACCTTCTTCACATTAAAACCTATACTTATTTATTTAGTTTTTAAAAGATGGGGTCCCTGTTGTGACTGGTTTTATAACAAAATTTTACAACTTTCTAGTGTCTTAGCTCCCTCATATTCAAAAGGAGTGTCTTGTGATCACATAAGATCTGAAGCAGTTCTGTGGAGTGGCCCTACTGGACAGTTGCAACCCTGAGAAAACTACAGTGCCTCACTCTACCCAGAATGTCTGCAGAAAGTCAAGATAAGACATACACCACCACAGATTGTGACCAAGAGCCACTGAGCCTCCGCACAGGCTGAAAAAATGAACACCATTAACCCCTAGACCATTGCAATAATAAAATTCCCACCCTGGGGAGGGATTTGCCCACCATTTTCTGTTCATGGGTTGTATAAACTAGCACGATTCCCCACTGCGCTGGCGGACCCTGCCCTCCACCCCAAACATACGACAGGTCCACTTCCTTTATACGTTATTCATTTTCACCTCCATTAAACCCCCTTGACCCTGCTAATCTGGGAGGCGGATTTGAGGTAGCCTGTGCCTCCCCACTCCAGTTGATGCGTCATCTGAAATAAATCTTTTCTTCCTTAACAATCCTCGTGGTCTCAGAATTGGCTTCCTGTGCAGCAGGCAACAGTGAACCCCCATTGTGAGTTCGCTACCAGTTGTTACCAGGTTCCTTGTATGAAGGAAAAACTCTTTTTCGGAAGTGAAAGATGTCTAAACCCACACAGCTAGAGATGCCTTGCCTGGGTTAGGATTCAAATCCTGCACTTTTTTCACCTTAAAACATTTATTTATTTATTTATTTATTTATTTTGAGACAGTCTCAAGCTGTCACCCTGGGTAGAGTGCCGTGGCATCATAGCTCACAGGAACCTCAAACTTTTGAGCTCAAGTGATCCTCTTGCCTCAGTTTTTCTATTTGTGGTAGAGACAGGGGTCTCCCTTTTTGCTCAGGTTTGTCTCAAACCCATGAGCTCACCTCAGTCACCCAGAGTAATCCTAGAGGATTACAGGTGTGAGCCACTGTGCCTGGCCCATGCCTAGTTACTTTTGAAAAATTTTATAGAGTTTTGGGGTCTCACTGTATTGCCCAGGCTTGCCTTGAATTTCTGGCTCAAGCCATTCCCCCACCTCAGCTTCCTGAAGTGCTAGAATTATAAGCATGAGTCACCATGCCTGGCTTGTGCTCCTTAAACACTTTTTCGCTCTGAGTTTTTGCCATGAAATATGGATTTGTGTTTATTTAGAGTTTGGGGTATAAATAAGTTTGCTGAAAACTGCCAAATGTGTAACATGGGGCCTTTTAACTTCAAATCCCCTCTTCTGTAAGACAGCCAAGCAACATCTCAGGCCTGTCGGGATAAAGTCAGTGACCACGTCAGGACATCGTGTGTCATTAAAACCATTCTATAAGTGTTAGTAATTCTTCTTACCACATGTGTGCATACACACAGAGCACAGCACTCTAGACTGCAGGCTCTGCAATTAGCCCTTCTGGGCTTAAAGTCTGACAACCTCTTAGTCCCTGTGTGACTATTGGTAGAGAACTTAACCTCTCTCTGTCTCAATTTTCACATCAGTAAAGCAGTTACATTAACAGTATCTTTTTCATAGGCACTATATATATATTAAACGAGGATAATTCACACCAACTTTTCAGAATAGTGTTTGGGGTTGAACTTCTGCCTCGAATTCACTGCAGCTTATCAAAATGTCATCTTTCTCTGAGTTTTCTTAGTTTATAATAATACATTTCTAAGAAGCTTATTTCAATTACCTTCAGAAAATTACAAGTTTACAAAGTAAAATGCCATTTTCCTTTTTCTTTAACCAGCAAATATTTTTACTTTTCTACACTTTACCTTTTCTGTAATCAGAAAATGTCTATAAAATAGCGATATTACTCTGCACTCTAATTCCCACCATCCTCTTCCCTGGTCTCCCCCAGACCAGCCTAGCAGTGGGGTCAAGTCTGTTCTCCCTGCTGAGAGTTTTGCTCTCTATGCAATCTCTAAATTTGCTTGGTTTGCCAAGCTCCTTAAAGGAAAGAAGGACTGATGGCCTAATGATATAAGTGCGTTCATTTCCTGATGCCAGCACTTGGATAAATCGGACTCTATTCAAAACAAGAAACTACCTTCCTTTGCATTATGCTCTCTACCAGCCAATCAAGGACAAAAGTATCTGTGGATGGCCTTTATACTACTCTTCAAAGACAGCAGTCAGTTGCTTTAAGTCAGCCGTTCTCAATCTGTGGATCGCGACCCCCTTGTAACAATGAAAACACATTGCTGCATTAGGAAGGTTGAGAACCACTGCTCTAAGTGGTCCAGGTGAGAAATTAAAGGCCTGAAACAGTAGGAGTCTAAAAGATCTATGTCTTCAGAGCACACAATTAAGACAGTTTTATGTAGGGTACACATAGTGGAAGAGTAACTCATTTATATTCTTGAGGCAAGAACAACTGATAGATATGTTGCTAACATAACTTTTTAATGTTTACCTGCAAATACTTTATGAAGTTACTTTTGCAAGTAGAAATTCATCTGTATTTTTCCACCTCACTCTCTTTTCCATGGCTAGTTGGAAGTAACTGAAGTTTGTGGCAAACTTCTTAGATATATTCATTCAGTCATTTTTGAGGAGATTTGCAAAATTATTCTTTGCTTTTGTGTTTGTTAAATTACAGTTTTCATTGAACATTACTGAATGGTAATTCTCTATGGTCTATAAATCTCTACACTACTATTTGAGCTACACCTCATTAAACTGGTGTCTCGAAATGGAATAGTGTATAATTCAAAACAACTCCTATTCCCTAGTCAAATAACATTTCTAATATTATCAAATAAAATATCAGAAAATCCAAACTGCCTAATTAAAACTTTTGGGGGGAGTTCCTTGAACTTTGATTTTAATTAGATTTTACAAAACTGATCTTGAATTTTTCTGCTATAGAGATCCAAATACCTGACAGGTGAATCTCTTTCATCTTTAAGATTAATATTAAGATTAATATTATATATTAATAATTTCAATATTGTTCATATTTTCTTATGTTCTGAAACAAACACTTTTTTGTATGTATACACATAGATGTATTTTGAGGTCATGCAATAAATTTTAAAATTTACAAAATTTTAAAGCAACATACTAATTTGTTTTCATAAATGATTTGATTCTTACAGATCAAATGATTCAAGACAATAGATATCTTCATGACAGTTTTTATTCAAGAATCTCATGTTTTGTTTGTGTAATGCCTACTTGCTTGGGCAGAAGTTTGCATGTAATATGTTTAAACTAAAAATTTGTTGGATATGCTAATGAATTCTGTGATGGCAATTTCTTGTACATTTTTTATATACAAAGTGCCAAATTCTATCCAAATGATGGTAAGGTAGATTTCTTATGAGGAAGATGAATCTTAATTGTAAGAAAATGTCAAAAAATGTAAGACAAATAAAGCAGATCATAGCCAATGCCATAACAGAGATTGATGGAGAGTAAAAGAATTATAGGAAAGAGAGAAATTAATTGTGGCTCAGGGAGTTTTGAAAGGTCATGAATAAAATTGGTAAATTTTAGTGGAAACAAAAAGACAAGGCATAAAAGTTTATCAGCAATTCTCTGATTTCTTTTCTGAATGTATTTATGTTCGTTCATTCTTTACAAGGTTTTTGTTTCTAGTCCTTATCTTAAACATTGTTATTGTTATTAAATTTCGAGCCTCTTTAATTTTGTGAAGGCAAAAAAATGGAAACCTAATAAACACATGAATATGCAAAAATTTTTTAAAAAAGAAAATAAAAAAGTTTATCTTTCCATTTATTAAGCACAGGGGAAAAAAGCCAGGTAACAAAATTAAAGAGCCTACAAAGGATGCAGATGATGAGAAAAGCTATTCTTACAGCAAAGCTTTGGACATTTTCTGGAGGTTTTAGTTTCACGTAACTATGCAAGTATGGACTTCTAACTCTTGGTCTTATTCTACTGCAATCTATTGTTCCTTTCCTTGCTTTATTTTAATTGCTTGGCTTTTATCTCCTTTAAAAAATGTCTTTTCCATCCTCATCTGTCTATGCACAGATCATCCCAGACAGTACCTACAATCTAATAGACATTTACCCATATTTTTCCATGCTTATACGGTTACATAATACATGCCTATGTGTAAATACATATAAACATTATAAAAAAACAAATTATTACATCTGTGAATCACTTTTCACATTCAATCATTATTTATGCCTAATTATTTCTTTTGTAATCTGAAAACATTACATGTTGTGCTACTGATATACTAAAAGTAATTGCATAAACAATGTTATAATAGATTATGCATATAACTTTTTGACTGTCAGAAATTTTCTTGCTATAGTATAAAAATTTCCACACTGAGTTTTGTTCAGAAAAAAAAGTATTCTAACACCTTCTCTTTCTGCTAGTAATGTTCATGCTCCCCAATTCCCTGACACCATCAGCCGTTTAGCTGTTTTTTTCCTTGTCTGATGTTGGGAAAAATGATGTCTCATTGTTTCATTACTTAGAAGTTGCCTACCTACTGGTATGTCTGTGCATGCAAACCCATCTTTTCCCCATTTTTACATTATGTTGTGTTTTGAGGGTTTTTTTCCTTCATTTTATGAAGTTTGGCTATTTTACATATTACCCTTTAATATGTTCTTTTAGCCTTTTTTAATCTATTACTTATATTTTTTTAAACTGAATTTTGACCAGGAAATATATTGTGTTGGTAGCTTTGGGGTTGTCAGCTTTAGTTAAAATTTCTTTCCATCCACCAGTGCCCTGTCACTGGTTATTCTCTTGGATTTTCTCATAAGAGTTTTCACTTTGTACTTTGCCTACATGTGAGGGTTTAATTAATCCAGAATTTATTTTCATATGTTATACTTCATGAGTACAGTTTTATTTCTCAATGGTAGATTTCTTATGAAGAAGATGAATGTTAATTGTAAGAAAATGTCAAAAAATATAAGTAAGACAAATAAAGCAGACATAGCCAATGCCATAACAGAGATTGACAGAGAGTAAAAGGATTATAGGAAAGAGAGAAATTAAATGAGCCAGCTTCATCTATTACATAGTTTTTGCTCTGGATTTAGTCCTCTCCTCTTATTGTTACTTGCCTAAAAGACAGTGTTCCATGCATAGTGGAAATGGGCCTGGATGTCAGACAAACTGAGTTATAATCCAGCACCATTTTCTTTTTTCAACCTTTAAGACATGGAATAAGTTGCTTATCTTCTTTAAATTTTGATTCCTTCATTACTAAACTGCGTTTAGTGATACTTCTCAATGTTGTAAAGATTGGGGTGGATAACACAGGCACATATACAATAAGTGCCAACTCTAGTCTTTTACTCTTTGTCACCATTCAAGTCATCTGGTTATAATGAACAATTACTAACGAGAAGGTGAAATGTTTCAACCATATTATTTCAATACTAACTGGTGGAAATCTATAATGTACTGTATTATTGTGCTTATTAAATTTGGAAAGCAGAATATCCTTTTGCAAAATGCCCAGCTTTGTCACAAGGTAAAGTTCAAACCACTTCACAATCATGAGACTCCTGGCCATGTTGGTTTAGAAACAGAGTAAGGCTATCCCAATGCTCTTAAGGATATCTCAGTGTTTCTAAACATACTTCACTGTTCCAGAAACTTTCCCACTATTCTTAAAACTATCTATATATCTTTAATATTATACTCTGCTTCCTAAGTTTATCTTAACATTGTAGTACATACATATTTTCTTAGTAACAAAATGCAGTTTTTAAAAAATTTCCCAAGATACCTGGATTACCTGTAAAAAGTAAAAGCTGATAACATTGACAAAAATATTTTTTAAATATTGCCTCAACTAAAATTCAACTAACACACACAGATGAAGTTTCAATTAGCCTCTATAAGGATGCTTTTAAAAATTGCAATATCCCTGCAGGACAGTAGTTATGTATGTGACTCTGGTTCTTATATTCAATGAAGCAGAAGCTCACCATTTGGGCTCTTTATAAACTATCAGTTCCTCTTTTCTTAACAGACTATTCCAGATGTAATTTCATCATAAATAATCACAGAAAACTCAGGGTTTCCCCTTTGGGGTGTATGTTCATTAACATCTTCTTTCGATGATGACGAGGACACAGTTTTGGGTACTGGTGAGATAAGGCTTGGGAATTATAGATAGTCGAGCTGGAGGACATGCCCGAAGATTAAGATTTCCACAGAGGGGTTGAGAAACCAAGATGGTGCCTGAGTAACAGCCTCCCTGCAACAAGGCACTGTGAGTCTGGGGAGATAAGACTCTAGGCATCTCTGGCTGGTGGGATCTGCCTATAATCATCCCTTTGAGGATACAGAGAGTCAGCAAGGGACTTATGGACCCCAAGAGGAGGACAAAAACAGTGGAACACTGGCAAGTGGTTGCGTGTGTCTGATTGACCTAATCCCTCTGGCAGCCGTAAGTACAAGCAGCAGTGAGACTGCAAACCAGAAAGGCCTTACCTGTGAACTGTTTCGGTGTTTTTGGACTCGGCACTCAGTTGAACTGCCTTTGGGGAGAGGTTGAGGAGGAGTGGGGAGAACTTTGGGCATTGTCTAGGGCCCCAGACTGAGCCGCTGAGCCGGAAAGAGCTAATAGTGTTTGGCTGTGGGCCGCAGGGAGAGAGAGAACGGCCCTGGCAAGGTCCAGAGTAAGGATTGGGTGGGAGCTAGTAACCTAGTGACTGAGCAGCCTAAAGGTGGGGACTGAGCTGCTTACAGCCTTAACCATCAGTGGCAGAGTGAGACAGTTTTAACACACTGGAGCCTCGGGCTGTTCCCCTGGGTAGAGTGCCATAGCGTCACAGCTCATAGCAACCTCAAACTCCTGGGCTTGGCACCACTCCATAAGAGCTGCACTGCAACTCCCAACACACGACCCTCGCCCGTTGGGCCTCCACATGTCCTGACCAGGAACTGCGGGAGCCACGCAACCCTCCTGAACCCTCCCTGCCTGCACACAGCCCTCTGAGGGACTCTGGTAGCCCTGTGCCCTCCGGAGCCCTCCCTGCCTCTGCACAGAGCCCTTCTCCTGGCCAGAGACTGCTGGAGCCTTGGGCTGTCTGTGCCAAAGTCACTGGGTGCCAGGCACTCCCAGAACCATACGCACCACCTCCCACCCTGTTGCTGGATCCGGGGGTGTAACACTCCACAGCTGCTTCCACAATCAGAACTCCCTGGCTAGGGAAGCCCCAGAGGAACTACACATGGTCACTCCCTACAAAGATCCAGAAACAAGAGTGATCCTGCTGGGGTCTAATCTTGGAGAAACATCTCCGCAACCCTGAGCACAGCCAGAGGCAATGGTGAAAAAAAATCATGAGGTGAAATCAACAGAAAAACTCTGGCAATATGAATAGTCATAGTAGGTCCAATCCCCCAAGGATCAATGGGGCAGACACAGCACAAGATCCCATGCACAAACAAATAGTTGAGATGTCAGAAATTGAATTCGGAATCTGGATAGCAAATAAGATTGAATCAGAATTCCAAGCAGTAATCCAAAAGATGTCTCAAGAATTCAACGAATTCAAAGACCAAATGACCAAAGAGTTTGACACATTGAGACAAGAAGTTGCAGCCCTCAAAGATCTGAGAAACACAGTAGAATCCCTCAGTAACAGAATGGAGCAAGCAGAAGAAAGGATTTCTGACATTAAAGACAAAGCTTTCAAACGCTCCCAAACTCTCAAAGAGGAAAGGAAATGGAAGGCAAAAACAGACCACTCTCTCAGAGAGCTCTGGGATAATTTGAAGAAAACCAATATTCGTCTTATAGGGATCCCCAAAAGCAACTATGCGGCTTCACAAGGTACAGAGTCTCTTCTCCATGAGATTATGAACAAAAACTTTCCAGACATGCCAAGAGATTCTGAAATTTAGATAGCAGACAGTTTCAGAACTCCAGCATGACTCAGCCCAAATAAGACATCCCTCAGACACATCATAATCAACTTCACTAAAGTTAATATGAAGGAGAAAATTCTGAAAGCAGCCAGATGAAAGAAAACCATCACCTACAAGGGCAAAAATATTAGAATAACTGCAGATCTCTCTGTTGAAACCTTTCCAGCTAGAAGAGGATGGTCTTCAACTTTTAATCTCCAAAAACAAAATAACTTTCAACCCAGGATCCTATACCCAGCTAAACTGAGTTTCATTTATGATGGAAAAATTAAATACGACATTCACATGTTGACGAAATTTGCCATAACTAAACCAGCTCTCTAGGATATTCTCAGACATATCCCCCATAAAGACTAGTGTAATCCCCCACCACCAGAAAATTTTGATCAAATGCCAAATTCCACATTTGCAAAAGGGTTAAAAATCTTCACCAGACTCTCGAAAGGCTTATCAATATTCTCAATTAATGTGAATGGTTTAAATTGTCCTCTAAAGAGGCACAAGTTGGCTGACTGGATACAAAAACTCAAGCCAGATATCTGCTGCATACAAGAATCACCTCTTACATTAAAAGACAAATTTAGACTCAAGGTGAAGGGATGGTCATTTATACTCCAGGCAAATGAAAAGCAGAAAAAAGTAGGCATTGCAATCCTATTCGCAGACGCAATAGGCTTTAAACCAACTGAAATAAGGAAGGATAAGGATGGACACTACAAATTTGTTAAAGGTAATACTCAATATGATGAGATTTCAATTATTAATATTTATACACCCAACCAGAATGCACCTCAATTTATAAGAGAAATGCTAACAGACATGGGCAACTTGATTTCCTCCAGTTCCATAGTAGTTAGAGATTTTAACACCCCTTTTGAAGTGCTGGAGAGATCCTCCAAAAAGAAGCTAAGCAAAGAAATCTTAGATTTAAACTTAACCATTCAACATCTGGACTTAACAGACATCTACAGAACATTTCATCCCAACAAAACTGAATACACATTCTTCTCATCAGCCTACGGAACATACTCCAAAATTGAACACATCCTAGGCCACAAATCTAACCTCAACAAATTTTAAAAAATAGAAATTATTCCTTGCATCTTCTCAGATCATCATGGAATAAAAGTTGAACTCAATAACAATAGGAACCTGTATACCCATACAAAAACATGGAGGATAAATAACCTTATGCTGAAGGATAGATGGGTTATAGACAAGACTAAGAAGGAAATCACCAAATTTTTGGAACAAAACAACAATGAAGACACGAATTACCAGAACCTCTGGGATACTGCAAAGGCAGTCCTAAGAGGGAAATTTATAGCACTGCAAGCCTTGCTCAAGAAAACAGAAAGAGAGGAAGTTAATAACTTAATGGGACATCCCAAGTAACTGGAGAAGGAAGAACACTCCAACCCAAAACCCAGCAGAAGAAAAGAAATAACCAAAATCAGAGCAGAATTAAATGAAAGTGAAAACAAAAGAATTATACAACAGATCAATAAATACAAAAGTTCGTTTTCTGAAAAGATCAATAAAATAGATAAACCTTTGGTCAACCTAACTAGGAAAAAAAGAGTAAAATCTCTAATTTCATCAAGCAGAAATGGTAACGATGAAATAACAACAGAGCCCTCAGAAATTCAAAAAATCCTTAACGAATACTAAAGAAACTTTGCAAGAGGGACTTTACCTAATAATTGCAATCAGTGTAACCTGGCTTATTGTACCCTCAATGAATCCCCAACAATTAAAACAAATAAAAAGAAAAAAAAGAAATATGAAGATTTGAAAGAAACTGACCAATACCTGGGAGTACGCCACCTGCCAAAACTTAGCTAGAATGAAGTGTAAATGTTGAACAGGCCTATATCAAGTTCTGAAATAGCATCAACTATACAAAATCTCCCTAAAAAGAAAAGTCCAGGACAGATGGCTTTATGTCAGAATTCTACCAAACCTTCAAAGAAGAACTAGTACCTATATTACTAAACCTCTTCCAAAATATAGAAAAACAAGGAATAGTACCGAACACATTCTACGAAGCAAACATCACCTTGATCCCTAAACCAGGGAAAGACCCAACAAGAAAAGAAATTATAGACCACTATCACTAATGAATATTGATGCTAAAATACTCAATAAGATCCTAACAAACAGAACACAACAACACATCAAAAAAAATTACACACCACGACCAAGCGGGATTTATCCAAGGGTCTCAAGTCTGGTTCAATATACATAAATCTATAAATGTAATTCAGCACATAAACAAACTAAACAATAAGGACCATAGGATTCTTTCATTAAATGCAGAAAAAGGTTTTGATAATATCCAGCTTCCCTTCATTATCAGAACACTTAAGAAAATTGGTATAGAAAGGACATTTCTTAAACTAATAGAGGCCATCTACAGCAAACCCACAGCCAATATCATATTGAATGGAGTTGAATTGAAATCATTTCCACTTAGATCAGAAACCAGGCAAGGTTGCCCATTATGTCCATTGCTCTTTAACATTGTAGTGGAAGTTTTAGCCATTGCAATTAGGGAAGAAAAGGCGATCAAGGGTATCCACATAGGGTTAGGAGAGATCAAACTTTTGCTCTTTGTAGATGATATGATCGTATATCTGGAAAACACTAGGGATTCTACTACAAAACTTTTAGAAGTGATAAAGGAATATAGCAATGTCTCAGGCTACAAAATCAACACCCATAAATCTGTAGCCTTTATATATACCAATAATAGTGAAGCCAAAAAAACAGTCAATGACTCTATTCCTTTCACAGTGGTGCCAAAGAAGATGAAATATTTGGGAGTATACCTAACAAAGGACGTGAAAGATCTCTACAAAGAGAACTATGAAACTTTAAGAAAAGGCAATATATAATTTTAATGCAATTCCTATTAAAGCTCCATTGTCATATTTTAAAGATCTTGAAAAAATAATACTTCGTTTTATATGGAATCAGAAAAAACCTCAACTAGCCAAAACATTACTCAGCAATAAAAACACAGCACGAGGAATCATGCTACCAGACCTGAGACTGTACTGTAAATCGATAGTGATCAAACAGGATGGTATTGGCACAAAAACAGAGAAGTAGATGTCTGGAACAGAATGGAGAACCTAGAGATGAAACCAGCTACTTACCGTTATTTGATCTTTGACAAGCCAATTAAAAACAATCAGTGAGGAAAAATTCCCTATTTAACAAATGGTGCTGGGTAAACTGGCTGGCAACCTGTAGAAGATTGAAACTGGACCCGCACCTTTCACCATTAACTAAGATTGACTCTCACTAAATAAAAGATTTAAACTTAAGACATGAAACTATAAAAATACTTGAAGAAAGTGCAGGGAAAACTCTTGAAGGAATTGGCCTGCCTGGGTGAATATGCTATGAGGAGGACTCCCCAGGCAATTGAAGCAGTATCAAAAATACATTACTGGGTGGGCGGCGCCTGTGGCTCAGTGAGCAGGGCGCCAGCCCCATATACCAAGGGTGGCGGGTTCAAACCCAGCCCCGGCCAAACTGCAACAACAACAAAAAAAATAGCCAGGCATTGTGGCGGGCGCCTGTAGTCCCAGCTACTCGGGAGGCTGAGGCAGGAGAATCGCCTAAGCCCAGGAGTTGGAGGTTGCTGTGAGCTGTGTGACGCCACGGCACTCTACTGAGGGCAATAAAGTGAAACTCTGTCTCTACAAAAAAAAAAAAATAATAATACATTACTGGGGCCTGATCAAACTAAAAAGCTTCTGCACAGCCAAGAACATAGTAAGTAAAGCAAGCAGATAGCTCTCAGAATGAGAGAAAATATTTGCAGGTTATACCTCCAATAAAGGTCTAATAACCAGAATCCACAGAGAACTCAAACATATTAGCAAGAAAAGAACATGTGATCCCATCTCAGGGTGGGAAAGGGACTTGAAGAGAAACTTCCCTAAAGAAGGCAGATGCACTATCTACAAACACATAAAAAAAAAAAGCTCATCATCCTTAATGATCAGAGAAATGCAAATCAAAACTACTTTGAGGTATCACCTAACCCCAGTAAGAGTAGCCCACATAACAAAATACCAAAACCAGAGATGTTGGCGTGGATGTGGAGAAAAGGGCACACTTCTACACTGCTGGTGGGAATGCACACTAATATGTTCCTTCTGGAAGGATTTTTGGAGAATACTTAGAGACCCAAAAATAGACCTGCCATTTGATCCTATAATTCCTTTACTAGGTTTATACCCAGAAGACCAAAAATCACAATATAACAAAGACATCTGTACTAGAATGTTTATTGCAGCCCAATTAATATTTGCTAAGTCATGGAAGAAACCCAAGTGCCCATCGACCCACAATTGGACTAGCAAATTTTGGTACATGTATACCATGGAATATTATGCAGCCCTAAAGAAAGATGGAGACTTTACCTCTTTCATGTTTACATGGATGGAGCTGGAACATATTCTTCTTATCAAAGTATCTCAGGAATGGAAGAAAAAGTATCCAATGTACTCAGCCCTACTATGAAGCTAAATTATAGCTTTCACATGAAGGCTATAACACAACTATAGCACAAGACTATGAGGAAAGGTCCAGGGAAGGGGAAGGGAGGGGGGAGGTTAAGGTGAGGAGAGAGTAATGGGTGGGGCCACACCTACGGTGCATCTTAGAATGGGTACAGGAGAAACTTACTAAAGGCAGAATGAATGGGTACAGGAGAAACTTACTAAAGGCAGAATACAAATGTCTACATAGGATAACTAAGAAAATGCCGTGAAGGCTACGTTGAACAGTTTGATGAGAATATTTCAAATTGTATATGAAACCAGTACATTGTACCCCTTGATTGCACTAATGTGCACAGCTATGATTTAACAATTAAAAAAAAAATGAAAAAAGAAAAAAAAAGATTTCCACAGAGGCCAGAACTTGATTTTATAAGTGAACAAAAAGAGCCTGTAGACCCTCTTTCAGGAGTTCTAATATCTGTTTGCTTTTCACCCCAAGGAATAACAATTTTTCATTCTATTACAACTCTCAGAGCTCCTTGTTTGGGCAAAATCTCAGCTGACTTTGGAAACCTTTTAGGATCCTTGCCCCTGAATGGAAAGGTAGGTTTTCTCTGGATTCCTCTGTTTGTGGATATCTCCATGTATGTGCTTAAGTGACAATTGATCTGTATGTGGGGTATGGACTCTTGTGTCACTGCATAGCAGTGTCATGACAGCCAAATTTTGGCTAACTGTTAAGCACTAGAAAAGGAAATTTCTGATACTAGAGTGAATACTGTCTGAAAACATGAGAACATTGGTGATGGTGCCACCCATAAGACATCTTTGCCCTTCAAAAGATGATCTTTCCCTTCCCTCTTGCATTTTGTCCATGATGTGGGACATTGAGTAATGGGGATGTGGTTTGGTGAGTTATAAATCCTGGTTCTTAGATAATACCCAATTTCTGGCAGTAACTTTCAACCCATTGTCATCCAACAGTGGCCAGTCATGAAACAAAATAACAAATTCAGGTACATTCTATTGTTTCATAAAGGAAAGAATAAGCACCAGTTCAATATCTAAAAGAGAGAATTCTGTATAGAAAAAGATTAAAATTTGTTTCATAGTTCATGTCATACATTATTAATTAACCCTCAGTATATCTTACTGATGTTAGGAAATGCCCAAAGTTTTGGGAGCTTCAGAAAGTAACCCCATCAAAGAAACTAGCAAGAATTCTACTAATAATTTTAAGTTCATGGAAGACTTCCAAAGTCATAAAACTGGACTTTTCTCTTTCATTGTGATTCTCTCTGTTCTTTAATAGCCTTAAAACTATCTAACTAGTTTCTTAAAAACTCATTTGCATCAAAAAGCTTAACAAAATTAACAGCAATAGCCTTAAATACATGTTTGGAATTGAAATTCTGGAAATCTCATTGTTTTAAGCATTATCTTCAAGGTACTGTAATATCAACAGCTCTCAATATGCATAGAATTGAAATGCTGTTTCTATATGTTTCTCAGAGAAAACTCACTGAAGTATGAATCTAAGTTGCGACAGTGTTATATTAGATATCGCTTTACTTGAGCTTCTTAAAATAATGAATTATGCCTTTGCTTATAAGGGATCAATAAGTATTATTCCTGTTTTACCATTTCCACCTGTCTTTATGGGCAATAACAATTATGGGTTTCTTCACATGATCATATTTAAATATAAGCAGCTTACTGTTCAGGGACTCGTGTGTATTATTAAGTTGAAACAAATGCTGTCATTGGACTTAATGAAATCTACAGGCTCAAGTCTCCAGGAAATCATTACAAACAACATGAACTCACATAAAGCAAAGCACAATTATTAGGTTTAATTCCTAAAATAAAATTAGTCCATCTAAAAGTAATAAACATAGCAACCCTGACATAAAAATTTCCTCAAACTTTTATGCTTTTTTTCTCAGCTTTCCTGCTGCCTTACTGTTATTTGAAACCTCACATCAGATATGACCTTAATTCATGAAGTACCATCTGCGTTGCAATGCATGAATTCATCAGTTTCCTAGCTAAGCTTCTTTTGACTTAAGGCTTTAGAAGAGGACATGGAAGGATGAAGAAATGGATTTGGAAAGAATTTATATTAGGGCAAGTCCACATGATACTTGGAAAGGTCATTCTTAAAAGTCTGTGCACAAATTTGTGCAAATGGAACACTCCTGCTGTTGAATGGAACTTACTGCATGAAATGCTTTTACTCACTGCAGGTGCAGAAGGGCCTAGACTTCAAATTCCTTTAAAGTTGAATTTTGCAGAGTTAAATTTTTTCAGATGTGGCATTTGCATTTTTTTCTATGATTCACCCTGCTTTTAAAACTTTAGCAAATTTCTAGTTTAAGATGTCAACTGCATTCTGCATTCATATCTAGCTCTCCTTCTTCCAAAGTCAAACTGAAAGGATAGAAAATTGCACACACATACACAAACGTGTGTATATGTGTGTGTCTACCTATAATCATACTGTCTATATAGACACATACACAAAAATATGTCTACAGGGCTTCAAATATTATATTCTACAATGTATATTTTCCTGTATGCTATAACACAAAACTACACCAAAATAAGAACTGTTTTTATCAAAATGTAAGTCTAAGGAATTTCTAAAAAGCAGATACATTCAGATTTGTCAAAAGTAAAGAGCTATGAAATTTCAAGCACTAATGGTAGCATTATTATTTTATTTATTTATTTTTTTGCACTCAATGCTCAGAGAATAATCAGTCTCACAATTATGACATAAACCTTGGGGACATCATCAATCATCAGCACAGTTATTGGGCCCCTGTCTTTCCCTGCTTGTCAACTATGACTTTTATCTTCAGGACAAAGGCCAGAGATGAACACTGAAAAACAGATAAAAACAAATAAAGGGTAACTGGGAAGTGCACTGATATAAAAGACTACAAACCAAAAAAAAAAAAAAAAAAAGTAACAGAAATGGAAGAAAATCAAGATTTCACAATATATATGGATGGAATAGGGTAGATGTAAGGGAAGTAATGCAAACGTATTTCACCTTGGAGCAGTGAAATTTAGTAGAAAGTTCTACCTTATGCAAAAGTATTTTTAATTTGTCAACCTTGGTAATTCCTGGCTGGCTAGCATAAAACCCCTAGCTGCACTACCCTAAACAGAATCCATAGTTAACTTTCCTCTGGCAAAGACATATGGGGAAAAGTATCCTCAATTGTAGAAAAAACCCAACCTAATTCTCAATCATGTGGATAAAGAGTGAAATTCAAAGTAAATAGGAATAATTAAGGAAACAGAACAAGAAAAGGGATCATATAAATGTTCTCAGAACAAGATTATTTAAAAAAAAAGATGCTATAGTTTTGAAAGGAAAATTAGGAAATGTTAATTTTTTGGAAATTAAAAATTGATGACCAGAGTCTTTTGTTAAGGATTGAATGTTTATGTCCCCCCAAATTCATTTGCTGAAATCCTAACCTCCAAGGTGATGGTATTAAGGGTGGGGTCTTTGAGAGGTAATTAAGTTATGAAGGTGGAGGAGGAATGGAAAGGGTACTCTTTTAAAAGGACCCTGGAGAACTCTGTCACTTCTTCTGCCATATGAGGGTATAGAAAAAAGGATGGCTATCTCTGGACATGGAACTGGGACCTCAACAGACAATCTGCCAACACCTTAATTGTGGGCTTTCTGGCCTACTGAACTATGAGAAATAAATGTTTGCTTCTTAAACCACCTAATCCTTGGTATTTTTGTTGTGGCTGCCTAAATGGACTAAGACAAATACTGATATTAATAAGTAGGGATGCTACTATAACAAATACTGCCTAGAAAGGTGAAAGCTGCTTTGAAACTAAGTAATGAATAGAGGGAGACTGGAACACTTTCGAAATGCTTACCAGACATATGGACTTTAAGGGTAATTCTAGTGAGCTTTAAGGGTGGCTCAGAAAGAGAAAAGGAGAATTAGAAAGAAAGCCTCAATCTTTTTGGTAAAAATTGGCAAAGAAATTAACTAAATTGCATTCACGTTCTAATGTTTTTTGGAAGGTAGAATTTGTGAGGAGTGATCACATTTGATGTTTTAGCTAAAAAGATGTTTAACTAGAGTGTTGGCTTGCTCCTCCTGAGTGCCTGTAGTAAAATGCAGGAAGAAAATACTTAAAGATAGACTTCTTAAACAAAATAAGAGCAGTTTTTAATGATTTGGAAAATTTTCAGCCTACCCATATTGCAAAAGAAAAACATAAATGAGAACACTGAGGCTGTGGCTAAGCTACTATTTGATGAGATTAATATGGATCCACTGTCTCAACAAAAGCCAGATGCTTATTCTACAAGACAATGGAGGAACACTTCAAAGAGGATGCAGTGATTGGCACATCTCTGCCCATGTAGGTCCAGAGTGCATGTGCTCAGAGACCATTGATGCCACAATCTTGGTTTCAAAGGACAGGACTGCTAAGAGTCCGAAGGCTGCAACGTCATACCAGGGGAGTCTTGAGTACAGGGGACCTCAGCCTGGAAAAGGTTCAGGGCCATGGCTAAGAACATGCATGAGTTAGGACCCCAGGAGCAAGCCATTTTGGGGCCTTTTCACCAAGCCGTGGGGGTGATGTTGCCACCCTTGTGGGCCTAAAAGTCAGAGTGTCCAACACAGGGAGTAACTTGAGACTGGAGGTTTAATGTCATTTGCACTGATAGGTTGTACCCATTACCCCTTTCTATTTTCCTATTTCTTATTTTTAGAATGGGAATGTCTACCCTATACATGTTTCACAATTATATTTGGAAAGCATATGACCTGTTTCGTTTCACAGATTTACAGCCAGAGAAAATTTGCCTCAGAATAAATTATACCTTGCATTACACCCATGTCTCCTTTAGATGATATTTAGATAAGACTTTGGACTTGACTCTAGAACAATTTAAAATTTGGGTGATATTTGAGTGAACATAACATGTTTACACGTGACAAGAACGTGGATTTGGGAGGAGGTCAGGCATGAAATGTAGTGGTCTGAATATTTGTGTTCCCTCCCCCAGTGCATTTTTTTTCTTTTCTTTCTTTTTTTTTTTTTTTTAGGCAGAGTCTCACTCTGTCACCCTGGGTTGAGTGCAACCTCAAACTCTTGGACTGAGCCTCTTGAGCAGCTGGGTCTATAGGTATACATCACAGTCCCTGGCTAATTTTTTTTTTTTTCTATTTTAGTAGACACAGGATCTCACTCTTCCTCTGGCTGGTCCTGAACTCTTGAGCTCAAGCAATCCACCTGCCTCAGCCTCCCAGCGTGCTAGGATTAGAGGCATGAACCACTATGCCTGGCCCCAAAGGCATATGTTAAAACTATAACCCCCCAAGTTATGGTATTAAGATGTGCTACCTTTGGGAGGTAATTAGGGGCTAATATAAAAGACCTCAGAAAGGACATTCTGAGGTTGACCTTTGAAGTTCTATAGCAGAAAAGAACTGAAGGGTCAGGGCTAGGTACCACAAGGTGTTTGTACCTCTTCATAGTCAAGATTTAAACCTAATACCGTGGCTTATTAAGATACGGTGGAGGTTGGCTGATATCAAAACAGAGCTATCTTGTGCTATCTCACCAAGTAGGTCCTCAGAGTCTCTGGCCAAAACTCTGAAAGGGGGTAAAGGCCTATCTCTACTACCTGGGATCCACAATTCAATCTCACCCTACCAGTTCTAAAAACCAAATGGTGGAAAATAAACATGGTGCAGACCCAACAGAAAACTCTGGAAACATGAATAACCATAGTAGATCAACCACCCCCATCCCCATGAAATGACAAAGGAGATACAACTGAAGAGTCCATGCAAAGACAAACGGCAGCAATGTCAGAAGTTGAATTCAGAATATGGATTTCAAATAAGATAAATAAAATGGAAGAAAAGATAGAAATTGTATTCCAAAGAGTAGTTTTAAAGTTGTCTCAAGAAATTAATGAATTCAAACTCCAAGTCACCAATGATATGGACATAATGAGAAAAGAGATAGCAGAGCTCAAGGAAATGAAAAAGTTAGTTGAGGAATTCCAAAATACAGTAGAATCCCTCAGTAATAGAGTTGACCAGGGAGAAGAAAGGATCTCTGAAACTAAAGACAAAGCTTTTGAATGTTCTCAAACACTCAAAGAGACAGACAAATGGAGAGCAAAACTGATCATTCCCTGAGAGAATTGTGGGATCACTCCAAAAGATCAAATATTCATCTTATAGGAATTCCCGAAGGGGAAGAGGATGGCCCTAAAGGTACAGATGCTCTATTCCAAGAGATTTGGGGGGAGAATTTCCCAAGCATTGCAAGAGATACAGAACTTCAGATACCAGACAGTTTTAGAACCCCAGCAAGACTCAATCTACATAAAGCATCTTTTAGACACATTGTGATTAACTTTTCCAAACTTAAGACAAAGGAGAAAATTCTGTAAGCAGCCGGATAAAAGAAAAGCATTACCTACAAAGAGGGAAGTATCAGAATGACTGCAGATCTCTCAGTTGAAACATTTCAAGCCAAAAGAAGATGGTCATCAACCTTCAGTCTCCTAAAACAAAACAACATCCAGCCCAGGATCCTATAACCAGCTAAACTGAGTTTCATTTGTCATGGAGAAATGAAATACTTTAATGACATAGACATGTTGAAGAAATTTGCCATAACTAAACCAGCTCTCCAGAATATTCTCAGACCCATCCTCCACAAACACCAGCACAATGCTCTACTTCCAAAGTAAACTCACCCAGAAATTTTTAAACAAAACCCAAATTCCACAGTGGTGAAAGGATTAAAAATGTCCACTGGATATATGAAAGTTGTGGCACCCAAAACACAACCAGGCTTATCAATTCTTTCAATTAATGTGAATGGTTTTAATTGTCCTGTAAAGAGTCATAAGCTGGCTGACTGGATACATAAACTCTGACCGGATATCTGCTGTATACAAGAATCTCATCTCACCTTAAAGGATAAAAATAGACTTAGGGTGAAGGGATGGAGTTGTATTATACAGGCAAATGGAAACCAGAAAAAAGCATGGGTTGCAGTTTTAGTAGAAGATACAATTGGTTTTAAACCAACAAAGATAAAGAAAGATAAGGAAGGTCACTTCATATTTCTCAAGGGAAAAACCCAACGTGAAGAGATTTCAATAATTAACATTTATGCACCCTAGCAGAATGCTCCTCAATTCTTAAAGCAAACCCTAATGAATATAAACAACTTGATATTTTCCTGCACTATAATAATTGGAGATTTTAACACCCCTTTGACAGTTTTGGATAGATCCTCCAAGAAGAAACTAAACAAAGAAATATTAGACTTAAACCTGACCCTAGAACAAATGGACTTTATAGACCTCTATAGAATATTTCACTCTAATAAAACTGAATATACATTCTTCTCATCAGCCCATGGGTCATCCTCCAAAATAGATCATTTCCTAGGACACAAGTCTAACCTCAACAAATTTAAAAGTATAGAAATGAGTCCTTGTATCTTCTCAGACCACTATGGAACAAAAGTTGAACTCAACAGCAAAAGGAATCCTCATACTAATGAATTCATGGAAACTAAATAATCTTAGGCTGAATGAAAGCTGGGTCAAAGACGAGATTAAGAAGGAAATCACCAAATTTTTGAAACAAAATGATAATGAAGACACAAATTATCAAAACCTGTGGGATACTGCAAAGGCAGTCCTAAGAGAGAAATTTATAGCATTGGAAGGCTTCATTAAGAAAACAGAAAGAGAGAAAACCAACAACTTAATGGATCATCTCAAGCAACTGGAAAAGGAAGACAACCCCAAGCCCAGCAGAAGAAAAGAAATAACCAAAATTAGGGCAGAATTAAATGAAATTGCAAACAAAAGAATGATTCAGAAGATCAATGAAACAAAAAGTTGGTTTTATAAAAAAATTAACAAAATTGATAAACCTTTGGCCAACCTAAGCAGAAATAGAAAAGTTAAATCTCTAATATAATCTATCAGAATCGATAAAGAAGAAATAACAACAGACACTTCAGAAATTCAAAAAATCCTCAACAATTACTACAAAAATCTCTATTCCCAGAAATATGAAAATCTGAAGGAAATGGACAAATACCTGGAAGCACTTCACCTTCCTAGACTCAACCAGAAAGAATTAGAAATCTTGAATAGACCCATATCAATCACTGAAATAGCATCAACAATATGAAATCTCCCAGAAAAGAAAATTCTGGGACCAGATGGCTTCACATCCGAATTCTATTTTATTTAGCAAACAGAATTCAGCAACACATCAAAGGAATTATACACCATGATCAAGTTGGTTTGATTCCAGGGTTACTGGGTTGCTTCAACATACGCAAATCTATAAATATAATACGTCACATCAATAAAATAAAAAACAAAGACCATATGATTCTCTCAACTGATGTGGAAAAAGTCTTTGATAATATCCAGCATCTTTTCATGATCAGAACACTTAAGAAAATAGGCATAGAAGAGACATTTCTTAAACTGATAGAGGTTATCTACAGCAAACCCACAGCCAATCTCATACTGAATGGTGTAAAATTGAAAACATTTCCACTCAGATCATGAATGAGGCAAAGATGCCCACTGTCTCCATTGTTATTCAAAATAGTAATGGAAGTCTTAGCCATCTCTCAAGAGAAGGTGATCAAGTGTATCCAAATAGGGTTAGAGGAGATCAAACTCTCACTCTTCGCTGATGATATGATCCTATACCTGTAAAAATCCCAGAGACTCAACTTCAAAACACTTAGAAGTGATCAAAGAATACAGTAGCGTCTCAGGATACAAAATCAATACTTACAAGTTAGTAGCTTTTATATATGCCAACAATAGTGAAGCTGAAAAAACAATCAAGGACTCTATTCCTTTTACAATAGTGCCAAAGAAGATGAAATATCTGGGAATTTACCTAACAAAGGATGTGAAAGATCTCTATAAAGGGAACTGTGAACTCTGAGAAAAGAAATAGCTGATTATGTTAACAAATGGAAAAACATACCATGCTCATGGCTGGGAAGAATCAACATTTAAAAAATGTCCATACTACCCAAAGCAATCTACAGATTTAATGCAATCCCTATTAAAGCACCATTGTCATACTTTAAAGAACTTGATTTCATTTTATACGAAATCATAAAAAACCTCAAATACCAAATACATTACTCAGAAATAAGAACAAATCTGCAGGTATCATGTTACTAGACTTCAGGCTATGCTATAAATCTATAGTGATCAAAACAGCATGATACCGGCACAAAAACAGAGAGGTAGATTTATGGAACAGAATAGAGAACCAAGAGATGAACCCAGCTATTTATCATCAGTTGATTTTCTACAAGCCTATCAAAAATATTCAGTGGGGGAAATACTCCCCATTTAACAAATGGTGCTGGGTGAACTGGCTGATGAACTGTAGAAGACTGAAACTGGACCTTCACCTTTCACCATTAACAAAAATTAATTCTTACTTGTTAAAATATTTAAACTTAAGACATGAAACTATAAAAATACTAGAAGAGAGTGCGGAGAAAACACTGGAAGAAATTGGTCTGGGAGAATATTTTATGAGGAGGACACCCGTGAAATTGGAGCAATGCCAAAATTACATTACTTGTATCTGATCAAACAAAAAAGCTTTTGCACATCCAAGAACACAGTAAGTAAAGCAAACAGAGAACCTTGAGAATGGAAGAAGATTTTTGAAGGTTATGCTTTGGCTAAAAATCTGATAACTAGAATCTACAGAGAACTCAAACTAGTAAATAAGAAAAGAACAAATAACCCCATTTCTATGTGGGCAAGACACTTGAACAGAAACTTCTCTGATGAAGACAGGTGCATGGCCTACAAACACATGAAAAAATGCTCATCATCCTTAATCATCAGAGAAATGCAAAACAAAACCACTTTGAAATATCATCTAACTCCAGTAAGATTAGCCCACTTTACAAAATCCCAAAACTACAGATGTTGGCATGGATGCGGAGAGAGGGGAACACCTCTGCACTGCTGGTGGGAATGCAAGCTAATACAACCTTTTTGGAAAGAAGTTTGGAGAACACTCAAGGAACTAAAAGTAGACCTACTGTTCGATCCTGCAATTCCTTTACTAGGTATATACCCAGATGATCAAAAATCATTTTACAACAAAGACATTCACAACAGAATGTTTATTGTAGCCCAATTCATAATACCCAAGACATGGAATCAGCCCAAGTGCCCACTGACCCATGAATGGATTAACAAATTGAGGTACATGCACACCATTGAATACTTTGAAGCCATATAAAAAGATTGAAACCTCACATTTTTTATGTTTACCTGGATGGAGCTGGAACATATTCTTCATAGTGAAGTATCTCAGAATGGAAAAAAAAAAAGTATCTAATGTATTCAATACCATTATGAAATCAATATATAATTACCTACACACTCATATGAATGGCAAAACATAACTATAGTCCAGAAAGTAGAAGGGAAGAGGGGAGAGTGGGTAAGTGAAGGGGGATATGGGAGGAGGGAGGGTATTTTGGGGGACCTTACCTAATGTGCATGATGCAATGGTACATTTCAAAAGTATTAATAAATGAGTATAATTGTGATGGATGTGTTACTTAGTTCAACGAAAGCATTTCACATTGTATATCGAAGCAGTACCCTGAACCCCATAAATGCATCAATGTACAAAGTTATGAATTAATAAAAAATACTACTAATAAAAATAAAATAAATTTCAACATAAAAAAATAAAAGATCCCAGAAAGTTCTCTGGCTTTCTCTCCAACAAACAAACATATATAGCAAGAAGATGACTATGAACAGATCCTCACCAGACATCAAATCCACCAGTGCATTGATCTCAGACTTCTCTGCTTCAGAACTCTGCTCTCGGAACGGTGAGAAGTAAATATTGTTTAAGCCATCCAGTTTATGGTATTTTTGTTGTAGAAGCCCAACAGACTAAGACATCTTCCTTACAAAAGAATTGTAAATAATTGATTTAAATGCTGTCCACATCAGGAGGTAGAGCTTAACTCTTTCACCTTCTCCAAGACCGTGGAGTAGACTCACAGACTGTTTTCTAAAGACCAAACTAGCGACAGAAAAACAAATAGAAACTTTACATTGACGAGACTGAGCACACATTACTCTAGCCAACTGTTTAAGTGACACCAGTGATGCCACGTGGAAATGATGCAATCAGAAGGGCACCTCACTTATGTGGCATTCTTTCCAAAAATACCTAACCTCAGTCCAAAATCCCTAACCTCAGTCCAAAATCCCTAACCTCAGTCCAAAAATCTCTAACCTCATAAGAAAGATATCAGGAAAATCCAGGGTGTACGACATTCTACAAGATACATGGTCAGTACTCTTCAATATTTTCTATGTTGAAAAACAAAGAAAGACTGAAAAACTCTCATAGACCACAGGAAACTAGGGAAACGTAACACCTAAATATAACATAGTATCCTGAAATGGATTCTGAAACAGGAAGAGGTTATTAATTTTAAAATTGGTAAATTCGAAGTCTGGAGTTTACTAAATAGTAAAGTACCAATAATCAGATTCTTAACCTCAACAAATGCACATGGTAATGTTGTTGTTATTGATAACGGAAAAATTGGTAAGAGCTACACAGAATTCTTTCCAAAATAAAAAGTTTATTAAAAATGTTATTGCCATAAAATTCAGTAAATTGACTAAATAATTGGAAGGACACAGAATAGCTGAGACATGAAACATAGACCTAAAATATTTATTACATGTTTTTGGGAAATCTAAAAAGAGAAAAAGGAGGCTTGGCACCAGTAGCACAGTGGTTACGGCACCAGCGACATACACCAAGGCTGGCAGGATCAATCCAAGCCAGGGCCAGCTAAACAACAATGATAAATATGGGGGCAAGACATGATTGCAAGAGGGACTTTACCTAACAATTGTAATCAGTGTAACCTGGCTTATTGTACCATCAATGAATCCCCCCCACCAAAAAAAAAAAAAAAAATAGCTGGGCATTGTGGCGGGCACCTGTACTTAGGAGGCTGAGGCAAGAGAATCGCTTAAGCCCAAGAGTTTGAGTTGCTGTGAACTGTGACACCACAGTACTCTACTGAGAGTGATGTAGCGAGACTCTGTCACACACACACACACACACAAAAAAAAAAAAAATGGAGAGAGAAACAAATTAATGAATATGACAAAATCATCATAAGGAATAAAAGGTACTAATATTCAAAAGAAAAGTGACAACAGGAAAAAGGAAAAAATAAATAAACACTCAAAGACATTGATTTCTGACATTTTTGAACTCAATAATATAGAAAAAAATCCGGAATTGGATTTGAGCAGAATTGCAGAATTGCAGCAACATTGACTAGGAGCAGAATGAAAATTAAATGACCCTGAGCTTACAATGATCTGCAGTAACCACAGAGCATGTTTCACTCATTTTAACTTCTGAATTCTATACCCAGCTAAACTCTCAAATAAGTGTGAGAATAAAATAGATAAATTTGTAGATGTTTAAGGGTCTACCAACTTTAAAAATCATAGTGAAAGAATTACTGAAGAATATACCAGTAAAAGTGAAAACCAGAAGCCAAGAAAGTACAATCAATATTTTTTCAAAAAAATAATTACTTTAAAAATTTTTTAAATAATTACTTTTAAATTTTTTGGAAATCTAAAAAGAGAAAAATGAGGCTTGGCATCCATAGCACAGTGGTTACAGCACCGTAATTTTTAAAATTGTTTTAAATAAAAATGGAGCCAGAAAAAGAAATGTACAGATAATCTATATATCCTTGGCATGTGAAAAGTTTTCATCTCTACCGCACACTTGATGCCAGACTTTTAATTTTTTTCTCAGTTGTCTTTAGTACACTAATGTAAAGTGTAATAAGTAATTGTTCTTAACTGAAGAATGGAAGGTTTGTTTATTGATATGCAAAAAATTAGAACGAACTTGCAGTTGATATATTGAAGACTTAGAAAACAAAATGAAATGGCTTTATATGTAGTATCTTAAAAATATAAAAATAAGCATGTATTAGAGAATGAAAAACTTAATGAGTTCTGTTGCCCAGAAGTTGTATGCTTGTTTGAAGAGCATGGTCTTCCCTGATAAAGGAGGACTGTTCTTCAGTTAAAGGTACATGAGTAGTTTCATTCCCCTCCAAACAAGTGCTCAAGGTCCCTTTTTAAGCCCTCCAATGTTTTCCTTAATAACTATATTAATTTTGAAAACCAAACTTCTTTTTCTTGATTAAACTAATTTAAGTACCATATATATGTGTGTGTATATATATATATTCTTTCTTAGAATAAGATGAGAATTGGGTACATTCATGCTGTCTCCCATCTCTGCTTCAATTTTAACTCATGGATTTCATTAGCTATAATGTGTTTAATACCATCTGCTCATATGTAATATATTATAGTATCTATTTATTATTTAATGAATTTGAAAAGTATCTTTCATTTTCCTATTATGAAAGGTAAGGCAATTAACATTATGCTGCTTTTTTCCTTCAGCATTCTCCTCTCCTCTTGCTTATTATGTGTGGTTAATAACAATCAGGAAATCATAACAAGAATTGAGGCATTCTATGTTTCCTGATACAGGTGTCCTTATTTGATATACATGACACTCCCATGCTGTGGGCCCTCCATCCTCCCCACCTGCCTCAATTTTATCAAGAGAAAAATAGAGGCTTAGAAACTTAATCAAAGTCACAAAAATTTGAACAGAAACTTCTCTGAAGACAGGCGCATGGCCTACAAACACATGAAAAAACACTCATCACTTTTAATCATCAGAGAAGTGCAAATTAAAATCACTTTCAGATATCCTGTAGGTCCAGTAAGATTAGCCCACACAACAAAGTACCAAAACTACAGATGTTGGCGTGGATGCAGAGAGAAGGGAACACCTCTACACTGCTGGTCGGAATGCAAGCTAATACAACCTTTTTGGAAAGAAGTTTGGAGAATACTCAAGGAACTAAAAGTAGACTTACCATACGATCCTGCAATTTCTCTACTAGGTATATACCCAGGTGATCAAAAATCATTTTACAACAAAGACATTCACAACAGAATGTTTATTGCAGCCCAATTCATAATACCCAAGACATGGAATCAGCCCAAGTGCCCATCGACCCATGAATGGATTAACAAATTGTGGTACATGTACACCATGGAATACCATGCAGCCATAATAAATATAGACACTTCACATCTTTTATGTTTACCTGGTTATAGTTCGAACATATTCTTCTTAGTAAAGTGTCTCAAGAATAGAAAAAAAAATCCAATGTACTCAATACTACTATGAAATCAATATGTAATCACCTACACATTCATACAAATGGTAAAACATAACTCTAGTCCGGAAAGTAGAAGGGAAGAGGAGAGAGAGGGAAGGGTACTTGGGGAGATCTTACCTCATACGCATGATGCAATGGTACATTTCAAAACTATTAAGAAAAGAGTATAATTGTGATGGACATATTAATCTGTGCAATGTAAGCATTTCACATTGTATATCAAATCAGTACACTGAACCCCATAAATGCATCAATGCACACAGTTATGATTTAATAAAATATAAAAAGTCACAAAGACAAGTCAGAGGTGAAGCCCAGGTGCTGCTATAGAAAACAGTATCATGGTTCTTCAAAATATTAAAAATAGAACTATCATATGATACAGCAACTGCACGTCTGGATATGCAGCCAAAAAGTTAAATCAGTATCTTGAAGAGATAAATGCACTTTGATGTTTATCGCAGCACTACTCCCAATAGCCGAGATAAGGTATCAACTTAAGTGTCCATCAATGGATGAGTGGATAAATAGCATATATTTATAGAAATATACACACATATACAATGGAACATCATTCATATTTATAAAAAGAAGGAAATCCTGGCCCCACATGCCAGAGGTGGTAGGTTCAAACCCAGCCCAAGCCAAAAACTGCAAAAAAAAAAAATGTTATGTGTATGTCAAAACAAGAGGAATTAAAAGACAGTAAAGATCAAAATTGTCATTAAAGATAATTATGAAAAATGTATGCTCAAATTACGGAAACCTAAGAAAATTTCTTGTGTCTCTGAAATACTAATAATAAAAAAAAAGGAAATCCTTTCATTTGTGACAATATAGATGAATCTGGAAGGCCATATGCCAAATGAAATAAACCAAAGGGAAAAAAAAATGTCATATGATTTTGCTTATAGGCAGAATCTAAAAACATCAGACTCATAGAAGCAGAGAAGGTGGTTGCCAAAGGCTGGAAGTGGAGAAGATTGGGGAATTACAGTTAATAACAATGTCTTGTATGCTTAAAAATTGCTAAGAGAGCAGATTTTATGTGTTCTCACCACAAAAAAATAAGTATATGAGGTAATTTATATGTTAATTAGCTTGAATTAGCTGATCCACAATGTACATCAAAACATCCTGTCTACCATAAACATATTTAATTTCATTTGACAATGAAAAATGTAAATAATAATTAACATAAAAACATAAATGAATAAATAAAAGAATGCCTAAAAAAGTAAAGTGTTGAAATAGGTACCTCTGGAAAGAGAAAGTCATACAGAATATGATTTTCATTTTGTTTTCACACTTTTTTATGTTTTCCCCTTGTGCTATTGGATTCATTAGTTTTATGTTAATCTGCATTTAAGAATATATCTAACAGGTGCTTAAAAACACTGTCTAAACTGAGAAAGAAATATAATACAGGACCCCAAATGTCCAGTCACACAAAGGAATATGTCATGCCATTGGTATACCTTTTGTGTTTTTTCTGTTCTTGCTTTTTTCATTAATTTAGGAGTTATAGAGAATGTAACATAGTTGATAATAATCAGTGCATTTTGTTTTATTTATGGAATCAAAAAATTGCAAATACATCACAAATAACCTCTCCAAACCTGTTTCCACAGTCTGTCTCCAAGTTTTCTCCTCGAAATTATTTCTTGTTTCTCCTTAACATGGAATATTGCAGAGGTAAAATTGACAATAAACTTAGAGTAGAGAAAATAGACACACAAAACACTGTTTACTTAAAAATATACATGTGTTTTAATAATAATAATTTGACACAATGAAAAAGTATTAGGGGAATAGAGAGCAGGGAACACCTAACTTTGTGTTTAGGAAAATCTCTGTAGAAAGTATATACTTGACCTCAGCTTAATGGATTTGAAGGAATTCCCAGTTCCTTTTAAAGCCAGAATTGTTCAGGCTTAGTGAGAGTTAGCGTTAGCCTTTGCCCATTGCATCCAGCCAGCAAGTGACAGAATTAGGATTTGAATCCAGTTCATCCTTCACCGCCATGCCTCACCGTCTGTGACCATCTGCCGGTTGTATAGTTATATATTTAGATACAAAGCCAGCGAGATCATAATAATTAGGGTTAGACACAACTACATTTTTTTTCAATACTATTCAATAGGTAATAATGATGATGGCATTACTAAGAAACTGGCAAACACTCGAGTCTTCATTTACAAAATTGGATGAGATAATGAGGAGAACTATGACCTCATCACATACTTTCGCCAACAAGCCCACTTTATTCCACCCATCAAACCAGACAAACAACATGTTGCAAAGCTGAATCTGTTCCAGTACTTAAATCTGCTATTCATTTTAATGATGATCACATGTAAGTCACCTGCTCCATTTTTGAAACTATGTCACGGGGCTATGGTCTCAATGTTACCTTATTTCACTTCTAGAGGTAAAATGAACAAACCCAGTATTAGCCTATAGCTGCTAAATAGAAGCCTATAAATTCAGATGCATCTCTGGGACCAGCACAATGCTCCCTAATCACTTTATTCTTTCCTGCGTTAGCAGAGCACTCAAGGCAAAATAAAATGCAAAGGGGTGGATTCTGTTTTGAGTAATTGGCGTTGTGTAAATGTGCAGTGACAGAGAGTCCTTAGGTATGCCTCCTCAATATCTGATGCACACACATGAATTACGTGAAAGTCATGTCTAATTTTTATAATAAATGCCTATTTTTATTTATTTTATGAGAGTATTATAATAATACTCAATACTTTCTGAAGCCTAATAGTTCAAGAATCAGTTTTAAATATGGTTTAAAGACTTGGATATTCCTTCCAACAAGAGTAAATCATTCATTTATTCATTAATTAATATACATACGTATGAACCCTGTGTCTGTGTATATGTGATTGTATGAATAAACTGAATGACAGGCATTATATTCCACACATCACAGTGCCCTGGGGTAGCTCTCCAATCACTAAGAGAGAGAGAAGTAAATAGATAACTATGAAGTGTCAGGCAGGACCTGACCCTAAGGGACCTCAGGGTTGGCTTTGGCAAGAAGATCCTCCAGAATTGAAGTACGGCTTTGACAATATCCATCATGGGCCAGTACAGTTCGGTATTTAGACCTCAGCTTCTCCCAGCAGGCCCCACGGTCTCACTGCTGCTTTGATGGATGGGGTTTCTGTTTGCTTGCATCTTGGTGTGGGTTTGGATCTTGATTTAACTGTATGTCTAGCCCTTGTGGATTCACTGCACTGTCCTCTTGTTCAATTGTCCTCAAGTCCCTTGGCCAATTAAGAATGATCACATTGTGAATTGACCTCCAGCTGGGCCTTACTATGAATGGAGAGCATAGAGAGTAGACATCGGATTCAGAGAGTTATTAGGAAAGAAAGAATTAGGTCCATATTGGATAGCAGTGGGGTGTGTGTGTATTCAGGGCAGCACAGAAAACTGGAATGAGAAGAATTAGAGAGTCCCAGAATATGGATACATTTATAATTTAGGAAATTTTGTTGGTGATAAAAATACAAAGTAAATTAAAGCAGTAAGCAGTGTAAAAAGAAAAAATGTGTTTTATGTAAGTAAATATGTGGATACATGTAAACATAGATCCCAACTTTTCACAAACATTAGCTTATCTAAAACAAATAAAAAACTATTATAAATTTATCTTATACTATTAAAAATGAAGTTCATTATTCTCAACATTCCCGAAATTAACCATAGCAGGATCAGACTCCTCTCTCTGTTTGTACAGTAGGTCCAATTTATATTCCTAATAAAGATAATTCCCATTATAGGGGTTCAATCATTCACTCAATGAATATTTTTGAACACCTACTATGTTCAGGAACTGTGAAGAAATGACAAAACAAGCAAATGAACAGTAAACGCAGTAAGTGGTTAGATGTGCAGTGAAAGCAAGGTGATTGGTGGGGTTGGAGGTGTATTTTGGTTACATTGGTCAGAGAAGTCTTTCTTCGATGGGGTGACCACAGATACAGGCCCCCTGAAGTCAGGGAGAAAGCTAGGTGGATTTCTAGAGAAGAGAAAGACCCCAAGAAGCAAACATGCCAGGTGTATTAGAATAGCAGGAAGCTGGGGGAGAGTGAGCAATGACAAGATTAGGAAACATTTGAGTAAAATCTTGAAATAGCTGAGGAGGTTCAGTGTGGGAGGGAAAGGCTTTCAGGCAGAAGGAATTGAAAGTGCTCCCTTCGGAGAGAAAAACGCCTTGCGGTTGAGGAAGTACGTGTAAGCTGAACTCAGGGTGAATAAGAGGGAACAGATCAGAGTGGGGACAGGCCGAAGCAGGCTCTGCTGAAGATCCCCATTCACAGGCAGTTCCAGGGTTGGGCTTGGCTAGCAACTAGCTGCGTCACCTTGAAATGGAAGCCTTGTAGAACTCAGTTTATCACGGAGGGAAGAGTGCAGTGACAAGGTATCTCTCAGGGGGTAGTTGTGAGGATTACATGAATTGATCCACATTCGCCAGTCTTATTCCTCTTGTAACAGGAGCTTGGGACAGCAAGACAGGAGGATCTAGCACATTCTGCAGAGCAGGCAGGGATGAGCAGAGAAGAGCTCACTGGCACATTAGGAGTATTTTCTGGGGATTGGGAGGGGTGGCTCACACCTGTAATCCCCAAAGCTGAGGCAGGTGGATAACCTGAGTTCAGGAGTTTGAGATCAGCCTGAGCAAGAGTGAGACCCATCTCTAAAAATAGCCAGACATTGGGGCAGGCACCTGTAGGCCCAACTACTTGCTGAGGCAAGAGGATATCTTGAGCCCAAGAGTTTGAGATTGCCGTGAGCTGTAATGTCACAGCGCTCAAACCCAGGGTGACTGAGTCAGACTCTGTCTCAAAATAATAAATAAATAAATAAATAAAATTTAAAACATAAAAAAAGAAGGAAGTGGTTGGGCAGTGTGCAGTGGCTCATGCCTGTAATCCTAACACTTTGGGAGGCTTAGGCAGGAGGATCCCTTGACCTTAGGCATTTGAGACCAGCTAGAGCAAGAGGGAGACCTCATCTCTACGAAAAATACAAAAATGAGCCAGGCTTTGTGGCTGATGCCTGTAGTCCCAGCTACTAGAGAGACTGAAGCAAGAGAATTGCTTGAGCCCAAGAGTTCAAGGTTGCTGTGAGCTGTGATACCAGCACAGTCTACCCAGGGTGACAAAGTGAGATTCTGGAAAGAAGGGAAGGGAAGGGGAAGGGGAAGGGAAGGGGGGGGGGAGAGAGAGAGAGAGAGAGAGAGAGAGAGAGAGAGAGAGAAAGAAAGAGAGAAAGAAAGAAAGAAAGAAAGAAAGAAAGAAAGAAAGAAAGAAAGAAAGAAAGAAAGAAAGAAAGAAAGAAAGAAAGAAAGAAAGAAAGAAAGAAAGAAAGAAAGAAAGAAAGAAAGAAAGAAAGAAAGAAAGAAAGAAAGAAAAAAAGAAAGAAAGAAAGAGAAAAGAAGAGTATTTTCTGGAAAGGGAGAAGAGAACCATGCGGGGCAGGGCACATCTACAGGGAGATAGGAGGTGAAGAAAGGTTTTGTTTGTGTTCCTTCCTGGTTGGAGATGAGATATGTGCTGATGTGTTGGTGTCCTGTTGGGACAGATCTAGTGAAGCAGGGATGCCAGATGTCAGAGGAGAGGTAGGGGACAACCACAGCCTGGGGATGGGAGCAGGTGGGAGGTGCATCTCCCAGGCATGTGCCAGGGAGATCTGTTTGGACAATTGAGTGCTAAGCCTATATGGAAAGGCTGTTCTGGGTCTTGGAGTATTTTGGGCTATCAACAATCATTTCTCTTCCCTAAGCAAAACAACCAAAACCCAATTTAGGCTTTCTGAGGGGGTTCTTTATTTTTTAATTTCCCAGCATCTTGAGAGCACAATGAGAGTCCCTATTTAAATGATGGCCATCTTTATCCTACTTAAGGCAAATCTCAGAATACTTTCTTCTTTCCAAGGTTGCCATTGGTCTCATGTTTTGTTTACCCTTTGAATTCTGGAGGTGCCATCCCGTCTCCAACCTCAGCAATAACTCTGGAGACCTGCAGTCTGTTGAGCTTGAATTAAAATCAGCAATGCTTTGAGAAAGTGGTGAGGTCCCAGCATCTCTTCCTTCTAGGCCAGTGCCTTCCAAGTACAATGTTCACAGCAGCAGCAGCCATAGGGGCGGCAGTACTGGGTGCCTTTTTCAAAATACAAATTTTCAGACCCCATCCCAGAACTGCTGGATCAGACCCTGATGTGAAGAACAGCTCTCCGGGTGACTCAGAACCAGGGTCCAGGGTAAAAAGCACTGTTGTGGCCTGAAAAAAAGACAGAAGAACACAGGCAAGGAGAGTAAAGAAAAGCCACCTCCTTTCATGCTACTGACACCTCCCCCTGGTCAAACGCAAACTCAGAAAACACATGTGGCACATATGAACTCAGATTAGACAATTTGGAAACTGAGAAAATTAGAAAAGATTTTAAAGATCGGTCAGGATCTCATTACTCAAGGAGAATCAGCTTTAGTCTTTTGTTCTTTTATTTCTAAAGTCAACAATGAGTTCTATACCTCTATCAGGCGTGCAGCGGAGGCTGGCTACCTTCACCAGTGAGCTGAAGGCACTTACCATATTGGAATTAACTTGAAGCTTCCTTCAGGAACTGTTCATATTTTTATTTAACAAAATGCACTTTGCTTACGGCTTACTTTTCTTAAAGATGCGTATCTCTCGGTGGCCAGACGTAGGCTATTTCCCTGTTTTCTATGGGCATCCACAAATGATTTATGCAGTCAATAAACATCTTCTAAGTAACTGCTCATTCAGGCTGAATTGATGTTTGTGCTAAGTAGAAAAGAATGTTGTTCTGGTACTTTGTTACCTTTGCACCTTATAAATAGAGGGGATTTAGTAAAGAAGCAAGGATGTTAAGGACTCCCTGAAGCTTTTTGCAAGAGAGGTATGAGGGGAGGGGACCCAGACCGCGGGACTAATTAGCACACTGACTGCCAATTCAGACACTCCCGGGCCTGGCTGGGAGATGGGAGGTGGCGTGGGTAGAGGCTTGCAAATATGTCTATCATATTAGGCATCTCACTCATTTATTAATTCTTGCCAATGCATTTCTTCCTTTCATTCTCAGCAATACTGGCTTCAGCACTCTTTTATTGCGTCCAATTTCCTTTTCTTCATTCTCTATAACTATACCATCTCTCCAATGGAGAAAACACAATAACTATCTCTGCACCATCTCTCCCCTTTGCACTAACAAAAACTACTCTATTTTGCATTCACAGCTTTGTTCTCTTTTTCCCTCCTTGTAGGCAAAGACTGCGTGTTTTTAGATTAGCTCCTGCAAAGGATTTTTCTAAAAGTCCTTTAGGATGTTCCTAACGGAACACACAGAGTCAATTTTCTTTTATGTCAGTGATTTTGCCAAGTAAGATTTATAAAGGACCGACAAAGAATAGACACTTTTATAAAGATGTAGAAGAAATCAGTTTTCGCAGCTAGTACTTAAACAAAATGTATATTTTTTACAATTTGCATCTCTAAATTTAAACACACTTTTCTACCCACCACTCACCTGAAGTAAACACAAAACAGGAAAGCAAACATACAGCATAAGAGCCCAAGGAGAGTGAAAGGCAATTTGTTACTGCAAATTGTATTGTACTGCTCAGTAACAGGTAAATACATGTACATAAGCCCACTTTAAATCGTGTTAATTACTTAATGTGAACCGAAGGCCATATGTTTTATCTAAGTTGCTTATTGATTCAGCTTCATTAGCTTTTCTATGATTTTAGAGACCTACTTATTATCCTTCATTTTTATGAAACCATGTTGAAATGCCCTAAAATTAAGCATAGTCATTTTGATCTACTATCAATGAAATTATTTAGGTATGAATGTCAGGAAATTATGTTAATTCACGGTGTTTTCAGGTGCTCCCTTCAGCCGGTGATATACCTGGCCATTTCTCGTTATCACTTTTCCCTCTGGTCCCAGATCAGGCTAATCAAAGTCAAATGCCTTGATGACCTAGTTCTGACTTTCATTTATTTACTGAGAATATAGCAGAGCATGACAGAATGGAAGGGTCACATCTAATCCTCTGTGCATACTTTAATAGCTCTCAGTCTGTGGTCCTGTCATCCATTTCTGTTAAAATATGCTTATAATTATTATAATGCTTTACCAATGAGATTATTAAATTTAGTGCTTTTAGGTTGGTTCTACAACTTGGTGATATGTATGTATCACAAAATGTTCTTGTTACACATCTGCATGCCCCATATAGTGTGTGTTTGTGTGTTTGTATGGGTTTGTGTGTGTGTGTGTGTGTTGGGGGACCAATACAACACAGAATACCTGAAACAATTCATAAGGAATTCAATGGTCTGGCAGTAAATTGGGACACTCAGGGGAGCAATTTGGAGGAGGTACTTAAGATTAAATACTCAGTACTTAACACAACTGCTTTACTGACTAACAGATCATTACCTCATGGTTGACAAAGTATTTTTACAGCAATACCTGTCAGTCAATCGTACTAGCTCACATTTTAATTAGCAGATCTTGAAACCACAACCAATTACGAGATGAACAGAAAGAAAACGGTTAATTCTATCAATTCCATTCTGTTCTCTTCATGGCTCTCAAACTATTCTACAGTATATATTTTTAAGATGATGCTAATGAAATAGGAGAATAAATAACTTTTTTGTCTAGAAATTGATTCATTATTTACTTGATTGCTAATAAATACAGAAATATGTTTAGGTGTGTCTTTAACCATGCCAGTTATTCTTGTTATCAGAGAAGAGTATTTTCCCATGGCAAAGGAAGGTTAAAGGCTCAGCAACATTTGAGCCATAGATATTATGACATTATGTAGCCAGAGGGGGGTCTTGTTTTTTCCTCTTCTAAAATGGTGACACCATTATGAATGTGCTTTTTGTTTTTGTAGCATTTCCTTTATTATCCTTTAATGCGCCTTAACTAGGAGCTTGACAAGCCGGTACATACACAAGAAATCATGAATAGTATTTCTACATTATGATTATCTTAAAGCAAGTTTGGGGGAGAAAGGGAAATAAAGTTTCAAAGTTCTTTCTCATTTCTAGAAGTGTCAACTACTCTCTTGGTTAGATGTGTCTCTCATGATGACAGATCCTGAATCAATATCTCTAAACTGTAGAAACAAAGAATCATTCATTGAATGGTCAATGATGAATGAGAAAACATAATGCTGGTCTCAGAACAAGTGGGTCTGAGTATCCCTGAGGGTAGACATCTAGTCAACCACCTAGAATTACATATGTGAGGACTCCTTTAGAAACACTGCCAAATCCCAGCTACAGACATGGAATGATCTTGCACTATATCCAGGTGGGTATAATGGCAAAATTTGGGTTGGATGCAAGTCTAGTTTGACAACTTCATAACTAATTAAATATTTCCATCATAACAGTGTTTAAAAATCTATTTCAATTAGAAAAGTGGGAGCGTTATCATTGGACTCTGTTCTGCTGAAGATGCTTATCAATGATTTCTCTGGAGATGAAAATGTGTGCTTATTTGATAAAATCTGGAATAATACAAAGGGACAACTAATATGTAGAAAGACACTGTCAAAAACAATTTTAAAGGCCCAGCATGATTAATTTTTAAATGGTAAAATGCAATGTCCTAACTTAGGTAGAAAAAAATTGTGTGTGCTCCTTGAGGACAGAGAGAACATCTTTTCTGTTAACCACTGAGGAAAACAGTATCCGGAGTTTTCCGAATTTTAGCTTCCATAGTTACCCTTGGCGTAGTCTTAGAGATGCAGCAGCCAGCATGATGAATCTGGTCTCCACAGAAGAAATTTCTCTCTGAGACAAAAAAGAAAAAAAGAGAAAGACAAAAGAGAGAAGGAAAATTAACTTACACAGAGATATGGAGAGTAGGAGAGAGGTAAAGGTGCTCCTATCAGGTGGTATCTGTTGCCGTAGTGAAATGAGTGTCATTTAATCTAAAGGCTACCAAATAAAAGTGTACCTACTGTTTTTAAAATGGATCTTTCTCTATATTTATTTTATACCAAGACAAAAAAATAAAATTGGGGATAGGAATATAGAGGCATCATTTTTGAAATTTATTTTTCAAATATTGAGACAGTTTATTTTAACTCTTTGATTGTGCTGTCACTGGTTATTTATTATGCTTTTATGAAATACGGGTCAGTGGTTTTGTAATATAGCTGAGAAAACATGCAAAACTAACTATTCTTATCAGCCAAATCCAGCAAATTGGCCAACAATCTACTCAGTTTGATTGTAGGATTTCTCTTTACTCCTTTGTGTTCCTCTTCTAAAAAAGCAGGATCCCAAATTTCCTCTGGTCCACAATGTCCCTAAATCAGATTGAGGGAGGAAGGAAGGATATTAGTACTAATCAGTACCTTTACATTTCTGTTTCTGAAGAATTAATATATAATTCTTACGATAAAACTCCCAAGGTACTGATATTCTTAATAAAAATATCTACCGATAAAAAATAGCCTCTAAAAGGAACAAGAATAAATATAACCGGTCCAAGACCAGTTTTGCGATTGATTTAAAATCAAGTTTTTCAGAAGTAAATAACACGAATAAGCAGGTTATTAACTTTTTCCTCCACTCGTAGTAAACACAGAGCTGCTGCCTGTAGTGTTGCTTTGGGGGGTTCAAAGGTGATTCTGTGGGCAATGATTTCCAATGCAGATAAATACAGCTGAAGAGACGGATGTATGACCTTTACTTTCTACATCAAGTGCGTGTGTAATCTGCCCGCGGTTAATGCCTGCATCCATATTCAGGAGAGACATTGACTCCCCTTGGCCCTGGCCCTGGGCCTAAGTGTTTCTACGAATACTGAGCCCGAGCTCCACAAAGGCTCTAAAGCAACTTGCTCACAGAGCTGCGTTCTACTTCCCCAGTAAAAACACAATCTGGGGACCTGCTTTAAAAACACTTTATGTTGCCTTCTTCAGATCATCATGGCTCTGGGTTGGACAGTAGCATTCCAAGCAATGTGCTTCTCTTCTTTTTAGAATAATCATGCTCTCTGCACATGCTTATCAATTATCGACTGCTTTTATTAGATTCTTAGTAATAATGTGGCAATATGCACTGTTACTAACTTATGACATCCCTTTTCAAGACGAATGATTGAACGATTCCCACACATTTTCAACTCCAAATAAGGAGGTGGGGAAGGGGGCCTAAAAAAGAAAGACGACCCACATACAGATTTCACCTCACTAACGACTTAATTGGCGTCACCCCTGGGGTGAAATGTTGTAACACCCTGCAACCCTTTATGACAGGAAGTGAAAATTCCATATCCAATTGGAGCTACAGGGATAATTTAGGGAGGCAGAACGCAATTATCTAATTAGGAATTTAGCCAGAACAGAAAGGTTAATCCCCTGTAGTCCTTTCAAAAGAACCCATGGGACCTTTAATAAGGACAAGGGGTCAGGACCTGTGTTTTACAACTCAAGCCAAAAAATTATTCAAACTTCTCCCTCACTTTTCTGAAAAGCAGGGAGGTTCAAATCCACCAGACTTCAGGAGAAATCTTTCACAATGTCCGAATTTTTCAGAATTTGCAGATTTCCCCCCATACTCTGCTCTAGGTTATGAAACCACAATGTAAAAAGTTGGTTTAGCTTAAAAAGAAGTTTAGTATTTGGCTAACGGTGATTTTGTGGCCCGGGATGCTTTCCCCGCACAGAAGACAGAGAATGGCATGGAATTGGATGCTGACTCAGAGGTTTGGAATGCGCCATTGATGCCTGGCTGGGCTCCAGCTTTTGGCTTAGAATCTGCCAACTTGGCAGGCAGGGGAATTTGCTGTGGCAATTTTTCAAAATGGGAAGAATCAGTCCAATGAGAGATTGTTTCTACATTTTAACTACCAGGGCAAGTGACAGGGTCCTCTCTAACAAACAGTCTGGCCCAAGACAGAAAGAGAGGTTGTACTCAAAGGAGAACCGACGGCAGATTTACAAGAACCTCTTGTACAAGTAATATACCTTTTGGGCATTCATTCCAAAGTTCCGGCCAAAGGAAATATGAATTACAAATTTCAGTCTGGGAGGCACAGACGCAGACCTGCCGGATACAACAACAAATGGTACTTTGCAGGTCTTCTTATTAGACAGGCAGTTATGTCACGGATATTTAGAAGTGAAGCAATTTTTCACTGGATGTCAGCCAATACAGGATCATTAAACAGAGCTTTTTGGATTCTCAAATCTAATATGTCTATAAGAGAGAGAGAAGAAAATGTTCTCCGCCAGGAACCAAGTATATAGTTTTGCCATCTTACTCTTTTTAAATTCTTTAGCCTTTACTTATCTTGATAAATTCCAACTGACACAAGCTTTTTGATGAAACCTGTAGAACGTCCCTGAATATTATTTATTTTTTAATCCCAATTTGTCCCAATGCCCTTCAGAATTGCAATGTATCAAAGCATTAATTAAAGGACTTGGTGAGCTTTTGTGAATCTGTAGAAATTAATACGATCCTATCAAAGTGTAACCCAAAAAGTTTACAGAATTACTACTTACACATTAGATTGAAATCAATATTGAATTAGCATTAGAAACTACTTCAAACTTCACCTTAATTAGAACTTTAAACATTTTAACAGTACAAAATAAAATGTATACAAATTTTATATCACTTTATAGGTATTATTATTGATTTTATTTTTATTAAATTTTTCAAGAAGACAAATATTTTGTATGTGGGAATTTGAAATTACATAAAAAATATTTTTTCTAGGAAATACAAAAAGATTTCATATACACAAGAAGGAAAGTTTCTGCTTCTCATATAATATATACTGCACAGTTAGATTTATTTATTTATTTAATTTTTTTATTGTTAAATCATAGCTGTGTACATTAGTGCAATCAAGGGGTACAATGTGATGGTTTCATATACAATCTGAAATAGTCTCATCAAATTGTTCGACATAGCCTTCATGGCATTTTCTTAGTTATTGTATGTAGACATTTGTGCACAGTTAAATTTAGATTGAAAATAAAATGATAAAAGGTTATTAATTGAAAGACATACAATAAATAAGCACCTTGAGATTTCCAACAGAGAACTTCAGAGCACTTTTGTTCTCTTTTAAAATATTTAATTTTTCATGATATATCTGAGTAGGTCTTCTTATTAGACAGATAGTTATGTCACAATATTTAGAAAAGATTTTATCTAAGCTCCATATATCATGTATAGTTTATACATTTTCTACTTAGGTAAGCAAAACTAAAAAATAAAAATAAAATAGGTCATTGCCTTATCTACTTTTAAGCTAGTGTTTATTTCACTTTGCTCCCTTTAGGTGATGACCATCCACATCATCTTAGGATTTCAGGACCAATGTTTGCTCTCTTTTCACTTTGTTGAATTAGGGACGCCAAGATACAAAGATCTCTGAGATGTCCAAGATATGTCAGGTTTGATGATGAGGCTAATGGATCCTGAAAAATTAGTTTGTTAGTCTCATCTTACAAGAGGAGAGGACACACCATGCAGGTTTACATGAGGAAGCACCCCGATCTAGCAGGTGTCAGGATGCTGAAAGGCCAAACGTGGGCAAGAATCTTTACGGTCGTTTCTGTGGGAAGGAGTGAGTGAGGCAGTATCAGTAGACTAAGGACTGGCTAGTTTGAGTAATTGCAGCAAGCTCTGGCTAAAAAGAATGTCCCTGGCTGTCTAGTACTTCTTCCTGGGCTGGCTAGGGCAGGGGAGTAGAGGCCTACAGTGTGAGAACCCAGTGGAAGAGATGGTTGGCAATAAGACTCTAGATTAGTCAGCTTGCATATGAATGGTACACACAGATGAGCCATTTGCTGTCTCCAGGAATTGACTAGCTCTGGGAGAGGGGGCAGTCTTTCCAGGGTCAACAAGGTTCCATATGCCAAAGCGTCAGAAATACAGAAAATAAAAAAAAAACACGACTAACACAAAAGGCTTTTCTTTTTTTTTTAAAGGTGGTACGGTAATCAAAAGGCTTTATAGATTTCCCAATAAGTACTTATTTTATTTACCATATTCCCATTCTCTGTTATTTTCACCATAGCCATAAAGAATTATTTAACTTCTATTTGTGTAATGAAGTGACCCTTTAACTGGAATCTCTTGGCTGAGCTAAACACTATTATTTCATTTGGAAATAGACCCCAAATCAAATCCCACCTTTGCCTACTTTCAGTTTAGTGATCATGCACAATTCATCTCTCCAAGCCTCACTTTCCTCATTTGTTAAAAATCAAAACAAAACTGGGTGGTGCCTGTGGCTCAGAGTGGTAGGGCGCTGGCCCTATGTGCCAGAGGTGGCAGGTTCAAACCCAGTCCCAGCCAAAAACTGCAAAAAAAAACCCCAAAACAAAACAAAACAAGGTTCTGTTATCTCTTAATTTGAAGAGATAAAAATGCCTAGACAGTGCCCAGAGCACTGGAAGAGTGCTCTGGAAGAGCAATAAATAGAAACTCTTATTCTAATTATTATTTACAAAATTGATAAACTGGAGTCAATAAGGTTCTCACTAGCCAATAAGATTATTTTTAGCTTATTCCTGTCCATTTGTTTATATTTCCCTAGAGTTACACTATGTAACGTCAATGAGCCTCAGTTCCTCAGCTGTAAAACTGAGCCATTAAAGTTGAAACACTTAGCATGGTTTGTGGCAAATAGCAAGTGTTTTTACTACATGTACTATTATTGTGGCTATTAAGTCATTTTTGTTTTTCTTTTTTTTTGTGACAGAGTCTCACTATGTCACCCTTGGTAGAGTGCTATGGCGTCACAGCTCACATCAACCTGAAACTCCTGGGCTCAAGGGATTCTCTTGCCTCATCCTCCCAAGTAGCTGGGACTACAGGCGCCCACCACAACTCCTGGCCATTTTTGGTTGTAGTTGTCATTGCTGTTTGGCAGGCCCGGGCTGGGGCCTCCAGCACTGGTGCATGTGGGTGGCGCCCTAGCTGCTGAGCTATAGGACCATAGCCTATTAAGTCATTTTTATCATTTTAAAAGAGAGGAAATTATACAGAAAAGTCACGTTCTGTTTTGGAGTTATAAAGAAAATATTCAGAAAAAAAATTTGAGGGTTCTAAATATTTACAGAAAATCACTGTTAGGTCAGGATAAAGAGAAAGGGAAATAGGGCAGCACCTGTGCCTCAAAGGAGTAGGGCGCCAACCCCATATATCGGAGGTGGTGGGTTTAAACCTGGCCCCTGCCAAAAACTGAAGAAAGAAAGAAAGAAATAAAGGAAGAGAGAGAGAGCGAGCGAGAGAGAAAGAAAGATTAAAAAGAGGAAGAGAAATAGATGCTTTGTCTAGCGCATGTCCACTGGGTGTCAGATGATACTAGAAGATGCTTTGTCTACTAGGAGGAACAAATTGACCAGAACAGGGTTCCCAAGAAAGAACAGATGGCTTGTGAAGGGGGTTCCCAAGGACTGACCAGATGTTTAGTCTGCAGTAGAGACTCCAAGGACTGACCAATCAAAAACAGGCACACAGGAGTCCTCAAACTACAGCCCGTGGGCCACATGGAGCAGTGTGATTGTGTTAGTTCCCACTTTGTTTTTTTACTTCAAAATAAGGTATGTGCAGTGTGCATAGGAATTTGTTCATAGTTTTTTTTTTTTTTAAAACTATAGTCCAGCCCTGCAACGGTCTGAGGGACAGTGAACTGGCCCCCTGTTTAAAAAGTTTGAGGACCCCTGATAGAGGAACCACAAAGTAGAGATATTGTCAAGGCCTCACTCAACACAGGGTCATTAATGCGTGTGCACAGTTGAGGTCACAGTGTCCCTAAATGACCCACCCTCATTAACATAGTAAAGGTCACATCCACCAGTGCCATGACAGTTTAGAAACACCAAGGCAATCCCCAGAAATTGCCTTAGGAGGATAGAAAATTCCAGGAATTGCTCTACCCTTTTCTAAGAAAAATCATGAATATTCCACCCCAACTTAACATAAAATTGTGGAATCAACATAAAAGGAGAAATCTTGTTAAACTCAGTGTCTGTTCCACTCATGGGGGCTGACTCATTCTTTCTCTAGAACCAACTATGCCTTAATAAACTTTAGTGCTTTGCCCACTTATACCTGCTTGCTTTGTTCATACTCCAGTGATTCAGTACCAATAACCATTCTTCAGTACTGGGAACCAAGAACCAGGGAACACAGAGACCAGATGCCTGGTCCCACACCTAACAGCACGGTAACTGCATCAACTCAGAGAAGGACCTCCACGTGCTCTTCTTATGCATTTCAGACTGTACAATATTTCCCCATGTTTTTAATAGCACCCCCCCCCAATTTTACACTTGTTCCTAAATTTTAGTTTACTTTTGTGTGATTGTTTTCTATTTAATGTGACATTTTAGATTTGTTTCTCCTTTCCAAGTAATTAGAAAACCCACATAACTTAGTAATAAGATGAGCCCCATTCATCTCAAGCATCAATATCAGTGAATATATCAAAGTGTCCCCATGAGTTTCGGTGACTCTCAACCCATTTATATCTCTTTCAAGACTTCAGAGGCATGGCAGCCTAGTTCAAGGCTAAAACATAGCAACTTCTTTACATATACTTAGCAAATTAAGTATGCGTAGTTCACAAATTTGTTAAACTCTCTTTATAGAATCATTTCTTCCTTAAAAAGAATTGTGCCTGTATGCTAAAAAATTGTATTTTAAAAAGCATGATTTTAGATAAATTTTAAAAGGTGAAGTTTAAGTGGCATCCTTTTTTACTTCTTTATTTAAAGAAAAGCAGCTTCACATGATGAAATACAATTATGCCTTTCAAAATTGGAGTATGTAGACGATCTTATTCTCAACTGTTTCATATAGAATTACAGCACTCAGATTCTTAATTAGTTTCCTGTACACCCCATATTCTTCCCCCATCCCAAATTGATCCATATCTGATTTCAGCATTTCATCACAGGTCACATCAAGGTTCCTGCTGTGCACAACTCTCTGTTCTCTTTGAGAAGGAGAGGGCCTAGCTGTGACCATGTTTCTCAGATTTCTCTGAGAAAACCATCTCCAGAAAGAAAAATCATCAATTTGCTTTTTTCTAAGTCTCTGAAACTCTGCAATCCCATGAAAGAGGGCTTTCTATAATTTGAAATAAGATTTGACGTTTCTGACACTGTAGTTCAATAAATGCCTGGCTCTACTGACAAACCAGAATACCCATCCAAACTTCTTATCTGGGGACATGAAATAAACATTATCCCAATGGATTATGTCATTCATAGATTTTTTAAAAATTTTTTTCTTTTTTGCAGATAATAGTTATGTTTTTAAAATTCAGTTTCTTAGTCAAACTGTAGAGAATGATCTCACAAATGTGAAGCAATTAATATTTGTGGAAGTTCTCATGCCCTTGAAGACTTTTTCATTTTCTTAAAATTTTGTTGACTCCAGAAGTCAAGTTTATGCACAAGAATTTTTGTAACAGAATATGTATAAACTTGCGCAGAGTTAATGACATGGTTGAAGGGACTGAGTGCTACGCAACAGGCAGGTGCTGACCTTGGAGATCCCAGATACCAGCCCATAGCAGGGACACTTCCCTCCTAGTCCCTCTGCCTTTGTTTAACAATGTTTGTGATTTCTCACCCCCTTTTCTTCTTCATTAAAGGCAGTCTGGAAGTTTCCAGTATCTTTTATGTAGCAAAAAGACTGCTGGTTTATCCAGGAAAGGGTTTAAGGTGGTCTCAGGTTAGCAATGGCAGACACCAAAGTGAGCTACTCTCTCACACTTTCCAGGACTCTGCAGTTAGGAGGGTCCATGTAACCAGTTCCTTGACGTGTGTTGTTACCTAGTTAAGTCAATCATCAACTCTGAATGAGTTTCCATATTCTCTCTTCCCCTGCTGGAATGATTCTGAGAGTCACATGTCACAGTGGTAAAGCCACAGACAAAGAATCGAAAAGATTCCCACACTACTGTGTGAAAGGAAACCACTGCAGAAGAATAGTTTGTTCAGGTACTTTTTGAGAAGGAAAAATACACTTTTGTTAAACCAATGACTTTTTCTTAGGGGGAGGGGGTGTTTGTTTATGTAGATAGACTCTGTTATTAAAACCAAGGTAGTGCTCCATCTCACCTACCATCCTGGGGGATGAGGTGTAAATATCTTTCATCCATCTGGAACCCCAAATTGGAGTTCTGGACATCTTTTTCCAAGAGAACACACCAACGCAATATACCTCTTCAAATATGCAGAGGTGAAGGAAAGACTTGTTCTCCATTAAATCCCCACCACCTAGCAGGGAACCCTAATTGTTCACTAACACAATAAATGAATCTAACCGTTCTGTTGTTAAGGCAAAATGTACCCCAATTTTCCAAATGTATCATAAAAATACTGTAATGAATGAGGTGCAGCTATGCTGGAGAGTGGGGTACTAGTCACCTTCCCCCGAGGGTATTCCTCCCCGATATCTGGTGCAACTAACCACTGAAGCCATTTGCCCACAACCATTTCATTGTTAGCAAATATTTGACTACAGATTCAAATTCTTTCACGCACATAAGATTATTCCAGTTTTTTGTGTCCTCTTACATCAGTTCCGGTAAGTTTGTCTATGATTATTTTAGATATATTTTTGAATCCAGTGTTATAAAGTTATATAAGATAAGTAACCATCGCTTAATATTAGTGAGATTATTGAGATTGCCGCTTTTTTTTACTGATGTAACTTCTGTGTTTCTTCTTCCTTTTTTCTTGCTTGAAGTTGATGAACATTTTACAGTAATAAATTGCTATAAAATATGATGTCTTTTTATTTCATTAAATTCTGTTCTTAATTACAATTTTTTATTTTACTTAAACTTACTATTCGAATTTTTGGTTCTCAGGATGAATATTTTCAGCTTTTCTCTTTGTACCACATTTGTGTATAAATATGGCTAAACTGAAGTGTAAGTTTGATAACTTTGTAGGGTTATTTACATAGTTCTAATATCTTATAATTTCCATTATGATTTCCTTTTCACTTTTGCCTAATTTTCAAACGTTTGGAACTTTCTAATTATTTTTGTATTGGTTTCCAGTTTAATTTTTGAACATTCAGAAATATAACCTGTATAGTTTTAATGTTTGGAATTTATTTAGCTTTGCATTGTGCCCAGCTAGTGATCAATTAACAAATGTGCTTTCTTAAATTTGGAAACATAATTCTATAATTATTAATTAGATTGCTTTATAATCATATTACTTAAATCTATATATTCACAATTTTCATACACTTTCATTCTGCAGTTCTCTATAAGCAAGGTAAACATTTGTAGGTTAGTTTGTTTTATGTCTGTTAATTTTTATTTTGTATATTTTGAGGCTGAGCTATTTAGAAACATACAGTTTGAACTCTTCTATTTTTCTAATACATTAAAATTTTATTATAATTAAATAACTCTCTTTATATCTTGTTATGCATTTTGCATGGTAGCATATTTTTACTCAAATGTGGCTATGCAAACTTTCAGAACATTTAGTGAATATATAGTGTAGCTTTATTATCAATCCATCCAGTATTTCTCAGTCCTTATGCTTAAGTTACGATCTTTCTAAAGGTAATTTATGTTCATTCTCTTTGTCTTCATTCTTCTTAAAGTCAAATCTGATAACTTTGAGTTTTTTTATTAAAGTTTAGTTGTTTTACTTAATGGAATTATTGGTGCATTGGAGATTATTTGCCATACAATTTTGTGATTTCTATTCTCCCATCTTTCAGTGCTCCTTTCTATTATATTGTATTTTTTAAATTGCTTAAGGTGTTTTAAAATTATTCCACATCTCTTTTGTTAAGTACTGGTGGTAACTACATATACCATTATTTTAATAGTTAATCTTCCTAGAGGTTAATTACAATATGCATTATTCCTCACAGTTTTACAACTTTTTATATAAAAACGACCCTTATAGCTTTTAATCTTAAAAAATTACTTCCCGATTTTATATATATTAATTTTATATATATCATAGCACCATGCAGAAACTAACTTAAAAAAATGTATGTATATATTTATATATAGCAGGGAAGTCTCCCTGCTATGGGCTGGTATCTGGGATCTCTATATTTACAGATATATCTAATATATATATATATATGTATATATATATATTAGGATTTTTTATATATGCAGGTATATATAGTGTTGTTTATTATTGTTATTGACAGTATTGTATTGTGTATTATTATTGACATTGCTATTGTATACAATAGATTTTTTCATTGAGATTAGCCCATATGCCTTTATTCTTTCCACTACTCTGAGCTTTCATATTGGATCTTCTTCCTTCTTTCTGAAGATTACCTTTAGTGAGAGTGTGCTTGTGACAAAGGATTTCCATTTCAGTTTATCTGAAAATGTTTGTATTTCTTTTATTTTTAAATGCTATATTTTATTGAGACAGAGTCTCACTATGTTGTCCTCAGTAGAGTGCCATAGTGTCACAGCTCACAGCAATCTCAAACTCCTGGGCTTAAGCAATTCTCCTGCCTCAGCCTCCCAAAGAGCTGGGACTACAGCACCCGCCACAATGCTTGGCTATTTTTGTTGTTGCTGTAGTTGTCATTGTTGTTTAGAAGGCGCAGGCTGGGTTCGAACCTGCCAGCCCTGTATATGTGGCCGATGCCCTAACCACTAAGCAATGGCACTGAGCCTTAAATTCTATTTTTTACTAAATATAGAATTCCAAGCTGAAATTTATTTTCCTTTAGCATAATAAAAGTATCATTTCCTGGAGAAGACAGCTGATATTCTTACTATTGTTCCATTGAAAGCAATATTTCATGTTTCTCTTGCTGTGGTTAAATTTTTCCTATATCTTTGATTTTCATCAATTTTAGTTTTGCATGTCTACTTAGGGTTTTCTTTGCATCCATCTTGCTTTATAATGATTTATGAATCTGAACCTTAAAGATTTCACTATTTCTGGAAATTAGTCTTATAGATTCAGATTTGGGGACCTTCATTTTCTTCTTGTTCTGGAAATGGAAATATGTGGGTGTATGACCTGATGCTCATATCTAAATGTATTCTTTAATTTTGTTATTTATTCTATGTATTTTTTGAGCTAACTGCCAGCTAACTAGTTCGTAATTACCTCTTTCTAGTTTATAATTTGAGTTACTGTATTTTGGTTCCATAATTTCAATTTTCTCCTTTTTAATTCAAACATCGAGATATTTGATGTTTTTCTTTAATTTCATTTACATATTAGTTTTAGTTGTTTTAAGGCTTCTGATCCTCTTCCATATTCCTTATCTCTATGTCTGCTTCAATGGCTTCTTGTTTTACTTTGTTTTAAGGCATGTTTTGTCTTATGCCTGCTGAGTTTTTAATTGAAAGGTGGATGGTACATAGGATAATTTGTAGAGCTGATTTAAGGCTTGAGATGATGCTATCTTTGCCCAGAAAGGATTGACTTTTGCTTTTGAGCAACATCCAGCCTAAAATTGTCAGATCATTTAATCCAAGTAGGAATTGAAAACGTGGGTAGCCAGACTTTCTTTACTGTACAGGGAGGTCTTTTTCTGAGTTAGGCTTATTCTTGGGGAGTAGCAATTTGGTTTCCACCTGAGAACCTGGGGTATTTAGAGAACCACCACACACTGGCAGGCCCTGCTCTCCATTTTTTCTTTTTTTTTTAGCTCTGACAGTTGTTTAAATTCTCAGCCTTTCAGACAGAGGACTTTTCTATCAGCAACTGTACAGAGTGGGGAGGCAGCTCCAGTGGGGGGCTTGACTCTCTTGCTAATCTCATCTCCTCGAGTTTGGCCTTGCAGTTACTTACTACTTTGACACTCCTTCTGTACCTTAAAAACTATTTTTTGTAAATTACTCAAGTTTCCTAGTTGCTCTCAGCATCAGATTTGGTCTCAATCTATTTAGTCTATAATTCTTATAAGCAGAATTCCAGGGAGGGGTCTCACCTCCGGATGAACTTTCCTCCTCTTCCCTGGATCCTGGAAATGCATCCTGTCCAGCAGCTCTTTGCTTCTTTCTGTTCCAAGCCGACCCAGGCATGTACCAAATCATTTTACTTTTATTTCAAATAAAAATAATAAACAAATAGAATTTTAAAATCACCAGAAGAGATTTACATATATAAACAGCTTACTGAATGAAATTTGAAGTTTGGATGAAACTGATACAGCACCACACAGAAACTAACTTAAAATATTATATTATGATCCGGTGTAGGAGCTTAAAGCTATAATCCCAGTGCTCCGGGAAGCTGAGGAGGGAGGATAGTTTGAGGCTAGGGGTTTGAGGCTATAGTGAGTTATGATTACATGATAATATTACAGCTTGGGGTAAAAATTAATACCCTGTCTCAAAAAAAAAAAAAAGATTATCTTAGCTATCTCTTCTGTTAGATATCTCTTCTGTTCTAAAAGTCTTTTAACCTTACTTGTACCAAAACATCTTTCCTAGCCAAAATTCTTCCCCATATCTCTGCAATTCCACTTCCCTATTATAGTATAACATATATTACAGATGCCCAGTTTTTCAAACCCTGCAAAATTTTGTAATTATTTATCATCAAAAACACGTTACAGTGTCTGTATTCTATACTTTTTGGCATTTATTCTTCCCTTATCACTCCTGTGAAAGAACTGGGTTGTAAACTATGATATTCTAGATAACTGGTGCATAATTTTGTTTTTGTGAAGGAACCAAACCATAAAATATAAAAATATTTATATGCTACCTTGCATTTAATCACAATAAAAATACCTTTACCAAGTGAGGTGGAAAAATGTTTATTATCAAAAAAAGAGATCATATAGAATAGAAGAATGTTTGTGAGAAAATTAACCCTCCCCTACTGCCACTAAAGTTTTAATATTAAGGGTATATTTGAAGCTGGCAACATGGAAGCAGCTTCTTAATTTTGCTCAGGACCGAGAGCATGAAGAAGAGCTCTCAGGCCTTCAAAGAGAGGTGACATCTTAGATGAGTCACATGATTGAATTAAAGGAGAGTTGGAATAAGACTTGACAACTTCCTCTAAATATTCATGAAGTAAGTTGTCAGTGGCTAAATTTTGGTAATAATTTAAAGACAAAATAGTGAATGTGGAAAATCCATGATAGTACTATAAAGTGAAGGAAAACTAAGTTTTATTATATTTTGATTCAATAAAGGCTTTCTGTTAGATACTTTATGCAATTACCCTACCTAATCTTCACTGCAATCTGTATAAAACCCACACCAGAATATGGAAATAAAAACTGTCTTCAGCACTGAGTTAAGCAAGCATATTAAGCAAATTTCTAAATTTGGTTCAGAAAGTACCCTCCTTCCTAATATAAGGGTACTTGGGTGCAGATGATTAAGCTCTTGTCTCTAAGCCATCCTCGCACCCTTTCCTTCCCGCTCAGTAAGGCTGGGTTTTCAGCCTTGAAATCTGCCTTCCATTTATGTTCACCTAGTCAGAGATACTAGTGCAACATCAGAAGCTTGGGGTGGGGAGCGGGAAGAAAACTTTCTCTTTCTCTGCATGTTGTCGATTCTCTGGAAATGGTTTCATTCCATTATGAACTAGGCTTTGGTCAAGTAGCTGGTCCCAGTGAAGGTTGGAGCTATTCCTCTGGGATTCCAGGCCAGCCCTGGCAGCACTTGCTCCACCATCTTATCCCTGCTCTGGGTGGCCAGGGGTCAACCACAGGGCTTCTTCTTTAAGGTACAAGTTGTGCCTTTATTGTGTCTCTGTTGTCCCAGCCCTGCTTCCTAGCTTCTGGGAGTACCACCTACCACATACTATTATATATGCCCTGGAATCGCCCTGCTGCTAATCTCTGAGCCACCACACCTTTTGCTCTCAGCTGATCCAACATGCAACACCTACGACAGTTTACGTTTTCTGAACAGAAAATGAATGGTCCTCCTGTAATTATTCCACAGAGCAAATAGTTGTGACTTGGAGCCTTATTGCTTAACAAAAGCCTGAATTCTGAATTGCTTTCCTGAATACAGACAATGAACAGAAGTATCCAATATTCAAAGACCAGTATTTACACAGATATGGAGATTCTTCCATATCTTTGCACATTTTAGCCAGGTTTGTGACCTGATTTTTCAGCTGATAATCTTGCTTTAGATTATATTAAAACAAAAATTGAGGCCAACATGAATGAGATATCTCAATGCTAGTCTCCATCAAATTACCCTACTTCTTTATGTATCCTTTATTCCAAGCCAACCACCTCATTTCTATTCTGGATCCATCCTCCCCTCAAACGTTTTGGACACTTTGCTTAATTGGTTGTTCTCAGCTATATTTATATCTTGGTGACAGGCAGAATGCCCTCCCAAAGAGAGACGCTCTGATCCTAGGGATCTGTGAATATACCTCACAGTAAGGTGACATGGCAAAAAAGGCTTTGCAGATAGAATTTTGGTTTCTGAGTTTAAAATAGGGACATTTTTCTGGATTAATCAGACGGGCCAAATCTAATTGCACGAGGTCTGAAATCAGGAGATACTTGGCAGAAAGGGAAGGTCAGGGAGCTTCGAAGCTTGAGAAAGACTCAGTGTTCCGCAGAGGGACAATGAGACAAGAAAAACAGATGACTTTTAGGGACTCAGAGAGACTCCCAGCTGTTAACAGCAAGGAAACTGGAACCAAGCCCTAGAGCCACCAGAAACCGAATCCTGATAACAACCTAAATGGGCTTGAATGCAGATCCTTCCCTAGAGGCTCCAAAAAGCAACAGGGTCCTGCCAACGCTTTAATTTTGGCCTTCTGAGACCCTATGCAGAGGATCAGCTGGGCCAAACTGTGCTGAACTTCAAGCCTACAGCACTGAAGGGTGAGTTTTCTAACTATTAAGTTTGACATAATTTGTTGTGGTGGCAATAAGAAACTAGTAGAATAAATATGAATAATTTCTCTCTCAAAAACAAGTTACAGCCTAAGACACAGCCTCTGTGAAACTGGACCATCTTGCTGCCGTTTTATTTCTCTCCTCTCCATTCTGTTGATCTTGAGAATTCCCTTGTTCGCTTCCCTTAGGAGCTGGGGCTGCCAAAACACACATACCACAGATGAGGGGGCTTAAACAACAGAAATTTATTTTCTCACAGTTCTGGAGGCTGGAAGACTGACAGCAAAATTCCAGCAGGTTTGCTTTCTCCTGAGGCCTCTCTCCTTGGCTTGCAGACAGCCGCCTTCTAGCTGTGTCCTCACATGGCCTTTTTTCTGTGCATGCACGTCCCTGGTACATAGGTAGTATTTTTTCCTCTTCTTGAAAAGAAACAGATTACATTGGATTAGACCCTACCACTACAGCTTCATTTAATCTGAGTTACTCCTGATAACCCATCTCCAAAACCAGTCACATATAAGGAGTTTTGGGGGGTGGAGCGGCGTGGGTACACAACTCAGTCCCCACCACTTTCTTTTCCTTCTCACTTTCGTGGTGTGGTTTCTGCTCCATCCATCCACGGAAGCTCGTTTAACACACACACAGGCCATCAGTGATCTCTCGGTGAGTTGGCCTCAAGCTTTGTCAGGTTCAAAGGTCCTTTTCCCCATTCTCCTGCCTGCTCTTTGGCCAAAGACTTTGGCAGACCAAAGGATTTTAGGTTTGTAAAACCTCAAAGACAAACTTCTTCCATTTTGCCTTTCTCTCTAATAAAAATTACATTAAATTATAAGAATAATATTTGTTTACAGCACAGCATTTTTTGAATAATGACAATTACTCCATATTGAGCAAGAATACCCAATTTATGTCTTATCCACCCTCTACAGTGCATTGGAAACATTTTAAACAAAATTTGATATAGAATGTTTTTGATTTCTTATAAAATTTGATAAAATAAAATCTGTCTGAATTGACTAAATGAATTCAATTGAGAACATGTTTATTCTTACACAAAGCAGAGCTTGAGCAGTAGCTAAAAAACCATAGAATTTCAGAACCTGTGAACCACCACAACATGTGGTAACAGGCAATAAGTGTGAGAATGGTAGATATTTAGAATATCAGAGTTTCTGAAAGTTTGCTTTCTTTTTCCCCCAGAGAACACTTATATTTTGAAATGACCAGACTGAATGCTAGGAGTAGAGTTATAATAAATGGGCCTCAAACTCTGATAAGCTATGACTGGGAAAAGAAAGGAAAGTGGGACGTTGGATGGATTACCTTGCCAAAAATGTGGTGAGCTGTCTCAGCCATGATCATTCCTCTAGGCCACACAGTGGAATAAGACTCACAAGGTTAAATTCAGGCCTCGTACTTACAAGAACTCCCTATGGTCACTATGTTTTACATTTTAAAGATAATGCTTGATGACACTAGCTTCAGTTACTTAGAGTATTTATTTTTAAGAACACTTCATTGTTATGTCTTTACCATGATGAACTTTCAAGTCATGGTCGGTTCTCCTGACACCCTATAGTAAGCTGTGTTGGTCCTGGAAGTTGGCTTTTTTGATTTTTTTTTCCAGAAAAACAAAAAAAACCTCATATTTTGGAATAACCATACTGAATGCTAGGAGTGGATTTATAATAAAAAGTCCCCTTGCATAGCTGGAGAATAGTTGCAGAGGTGATAAGTGACTCCCTGGACCATTCCGTGGGCGTGGCAGGTGATGAGCCCAGGAATCTAAACCAAGGCTTGTATCCTAAGGTCTCACACTCCTTCTGTCCTTCCATACTGTCTTCCAGGGACCATGGCATTTTTAATCAGCATGGATTTTCTGGAGGAGATATTTCTGGGGAAAGAAGACAGGACAGAAGTAAACTTTTCAAATTATTTCCTTTCAAAATACTTAAATATTCCTGGGCCACAACCTGTAGGATTTGATGGTGAAAGGGAACTTCCAAGCACAAGTTGTTACCCAAGTACTACCACATTACCTAAAAGGGACTTGGAGTTGTAAGGGGCTACTCTGGAGGGGAGTAGCTAGAGGGACTTTAATTTCTTTATAGTTGAATACATGGGAGGAAAAAAATGCCAAAAATATTGCCACTTAAAAGTTTTATATAATTTTCATAAAGAAAAATAAATACAATAAGCTTGTCTATATACAAAGAGTAAATTAACTCTATGAAAATATAGTTACTCAAATGAACAATTCACGTAATCAAATACAACTTGGATGGTTTATGCACATTGTCCCCTCTCTGTCTCAAATACTACTATGCCTAAAAAGTCTGAGAGAGTGTTTCAATATACAATAACTTCCAGTACTCTGTTCAGTATATCCACTTGATAGTTTAAGAAAACATTTAAAATGTGAATATCAATAGACTACCAAGAATGGGAAAAGATGTATCCATACGTTTTGGTATCACAACTTTTTGTGACTTAGTTTTTGCTACTGAACTTATACCCACACATACAAAAGGCATTTAATTTTTGAGTCATGTGAAAGGGAAACTTCTTATTCTGCATTTTGCTTTTGTAGCTAGTTATATTCCCAGCTTGTTCAGAATACTAGTCATGGAGTGTTAGGTTTTTTTTTTTTTTTTGGCCAGGGCTGGGTTTGAACCCGCCCCCTCCGGCATATGGGGCTGTCGCCCTACTCCTTTGAGCCACAGACACCGCCCAAGTGTTAGGTTTTAAACCTATCTGCTTGTGGAAGAATCATGCAAGTTTACAGCATGATAGAAGTAGCAAGGCCAGGCCACCCATCTGGGCCCCAGCACTGCTGGCATTGTGGACACCCAGGGGGGACTAACGGCAGAAAAAGGCTCAGTGCTTTGTGTTTGACTTTGGACCTCCCTGGAATGTCTGCGGAGACATGGAAGGTATGACATCTACTTTCACTTCCATTCCCCTGCAGAGAGAGGAAGTCTGTTCTTTTTCATTGAAATTCTCAACTGGCTGCATTGTTCTCTAGTGGCAGTTGACTTTAAGAACTAGGGAATCAATGTCTCATGCACTCACACAGATGCACCATGAACACAAGATCTATTTGATAACAAAAAGGAATCTTGATTTCTGCTCAGGATAAACCTTTATCCTAAGATGTGTTGAGGGAGGTGGTAGAGAACGGGGAGGGAGAGAGTACATACGTATGACATTGTTCCTTTGTCATAGTTGACTGTGTATTTCAACCTGACATGAGATAGATGGAAGATTTTTTATTGACAAGATTTAAAATAGATATATGCTGTGATTGGATATTTATTATAATTATTTTCCCTTTTGATAAATTTATTGTAATTATTTCCCCCTTTGATAAGAAAACAAAATGATGAGTGAGAAAGAAATATTTTGGTCCAGACAATGGTCAATTAAACATCTAGAATAAGAGCAACGATTCTACTATAGACTACAGACCTTCTAAGGAGAATGAGCATCTTTTCTACAAGGTAATTTTCTTGCTGAGGGGCCTGATAAATGAACTGAAATGGCCACATTGTACTTGAAATTTGAGTGGCCAATCACTCTGCTATTTTGCGCTTTGAGAGGAAGAGGGGGAAAGTGATCAATATTTACGAAGTAAATATTTACAATATTTACAATTGTCCTGAACTCTGTGATGCTAAAGTTTAGTCAGTCAAGATGCATGTGGCTGAGGATGGAGGGCACTTGGGAAATTAGAGAAATTGGGCATAAAAAAGATTCCTGCTCTAATAGTAAAGTATGCTGACAGTGGTATTGTTTAATCTCTTCTATTAAAGAAAATAATAAAAGTAGAGATTGGTGGTAAATTAGTGCATTCATCTGAGTTGTCCAGGGAAAAAGAAGCCAATGAGATATAGAAAGATTTAATTTAAGGGATTGGCTCACATAGATGTTGGGGCTTGCAAGTAAATTTTTCAGGGAAGGCTGATGGGCTGGAGATCTAAGGAAGACTTGTAGCTCAAATCTGAAGACCATTCACTGGTAGAATATTTTCTTGCTTGGAGAGGTCAGTCTTTTTATATTAAAACCTTCAACTGATTAGATGAGGCCCACCCACATGATGGAGGGATATCTGCTTTACTCAAAGTCTACTGATTTAGATATGAATCTGGTCAAAGAGATATCTTCACAGAAACATCTAGAATAATTTTTAACCAAATATTTTAGTACCATGGCCTAGCCAAGCTGATGTATACAATTAACCATTACAATTCATTAGTATTTTTTATGTCAAAAAACATCAAAAAATGTGGTGGCTTAAAAGAGTGAACATGGACAAAGGCTGGGATCAGACAGGTCAGCGTTTCTGTTCTTGGCTTAGCTCACTGATGCTTCTGCAGGCAGCTGCCAGGTTTGCTGGAGACTGATTGATCTAGAATGGCCTTGGGAGGAATCCATTCTGTCTGTTTCATTGGGTCTGTCATTAGCCAGCAGATTAGCCCATACTTAGTCACGGGTCCGCTAGGCAGGTTTCTGAGACCTGCAAGCAGAAGCACACAGGTCCTTAGGTGGTAGCTCAGAACTGACTCCACATCCCACAGTCTCTTGGACAAGGAGAGTGATGAGGCCTGCCATTGTTTAGGAGCAGAGAAATAGACCCTGCCACTGGTCAAAAAAGAATTGAAAAAAGAGGAAATAGGATAGGAGAAAGGGAGAAGGGCAGGGACCAGCAGAAAGGAGACTCAGGGAAAGTTTGTGACTCACCAGAAGTTGAAAAATGGGTTTCAAACAAGGAAAAGATTTAGAGAAATTCTAAATCTTTGCATCAAATACTAAATGTGTTTGGAGTGCTTGGGTTGGAAAATCACATATTATTGGCTCTAAAAATAAATAGAAGAAAAAACCGAGGGAAGGAAGGAAGGAATGGAGGGAGAGAGGGAGAGAGGAATTAAAAAAAAAAGAGAGAGAAAGGAAGTAAACAAACAAAATAAGCCAAATTGATATGTTTATTCAATACCATTTTAAGGAATGTTTAATTAGAAATCTGAAAATACAGACACATTGGTTATGTTTGTTTGTTTTTTAATTGTAGAAAATGTGGGAAAGAAACTTACCCTGGGTGGGAAAGACCATAAAAAGCAATCTCTTGCATGCCTTCTCATTTTCCTTCATTTTTTTTTTTTTTTTTTTTTTTTTTTTTAGGCAGAGTCTCATTCTATTGCCTTGGGTAGAGTGCCCCAGTGTCACCATAGCTCATAACAACCTCCAACTCCTGGGCTCTAGTGATCCTCCTGCCTCAGCCTCCCAAGTAGCTGGAACTACAATGCCCATCACTTTGCCCAGCTAATTTTTCTTTTTTTAGTAGAGATGGGTCTCTCTCCTGCTCAGGCTGGTATCAAAATCCTGAGCTCAAATGATCCACCCGCCTCGGTCTCCCAGAGTACTGAGATTACTGGAATGAGCCACCACATCTGGCCAATCCCTCAGTTTTTAATTCTGTGCAAATATTTATCCCAAGTTTAGTTATAAAAAACCCTTACTTCTTCCTTGAAAGTTGATTTTATGAAGTCCACTCTCTGTGCTAATTCCACTCCTTAAATTTAGGCGTCTTTTCTTATTATGTTTCACACCAGAGGGGTGAGATAACTAAACACACAAAAGCTGAAGAATTAGATTCTTTGAAACAAGATGTGGAGACATCATAGTCAATTCGGAAGAAGACCCAAGAGATCAGTAATGCATTCACTAATTCTCAAGGTTCCAACCTCTTCTAAGCTAATGGGCATAAAGAAATGTCAGAAGCAGGGTACTAAAGGCATATAAGCCATGCTGTGAAACTTGGCACCCCAATGACATGGTGTCCCCAGAGCAGTGGTGAGCAGAGCAGGGAGGCAATGGTTAAAGCTTTTAGTGAGGCCGACCTTGGCAGCTTCACACCAGCCATCACGTAGTCTCAGTGCATAGAACTTGGTTGGTTCACAGCAGAGCATCCTGATATGGGGCTCCCTAAAAGGCCAATCCATCACCTCTGGCTGGTGCATACTAAGCCCGACAGGTGGGGGGGAGGGCAAGAGGAATTCCATCAGCCTCACACTTTGTGCTCTGCACAGCTTAGATACCTCTCCAGGCTGGATTTATGACCTTTCTGTCAGCTGCTGCTTTAATGCATAAGGCTAAATATCAGGGGTATGGTTCAGACACTCCAGTGCACGAATGCCTACTACCACTAAGCCTGGGACGGGGGCTGGTGTCAGCGTGGGATACTATAATTTACAGTCTAACGGTCCTGGTGTGAAGTACCTTAGTGAGCAACGGGATTCATGCCATCTTCCCCTCTTATATGTAAAAAGAAAAGAAAGAGGCAATGTGTCAGATCCCGAGAAGCATGGTGTGAGATCAGCAGTACTTTATACTTTTTTTCTTAATGAATGACTATTTTTTAATGGGAATTGTTTTGTTAATCAAATGTGGATCTAATACATAAAAGGAACGGTTGGCAATCATTTTCAGGATCTTCAGGTAATCTGGCATGTTAAAAGCTTTCCTAAGAATGAGATATAAAAGCTAAAATTCCCCAGACCTTGCAGGAAAACAGTTAAGTGCCTACCAGTGGAAAGGCATATCACTCCAGCCCCTTTTCTGTCTGTAGGAGGGAGGATCTTAGCATCCAGACGCTCCTCCTGAGATTTGAAGGGCAGGAAGTGTGTCAAATGTGCGCCTGGACTGTCCTTTCATGCTTTTAGGCCCAGCTCCCTGGTGGACATCTGCTGCCAGGAAGTCTCTGCAGAAGATGCTTCCCACTGTCACAGCAGACAACACTCTCAGGACCCACTCAAGATTTCTGCATGGGGCAAACTCCCTGGGATTCTGGCCGCAGAACACCATGTAATTGACAGGTTCCGGTCTCCTTGGCTGTGCTGAAAGGAGGCCTCAGTCTAAGCAATAAGGGAAGAAGAATCTTCTCCCTCAACTTGCCTGGCTTTCTCCCCAGGCACGGAGGACAGATGCTGCTGCTTTCCCGCTTCACAAGGCCTTGTGAAAACTTTGAGGATTCAGACCCACACCCACCGGAAGATAGAAGACCACTCTTTTGCAGATGTTGGTCCCATTTTGTTGTGCTCTCAGTCTTCCCCTCATGTCTTTCTACTATTGAAACTCTGCTTTCGTTTTCTTCAGTGGGGAAAATGCTTCCCAAGGAAAGCCCAGTGTGAAGACAGAGGATCCCAAAGTGTGGCTCCCACACACACTCAGTGTTTTGGTTAAAGCTCAATTTAAGACCCCAGTGGCACCGACCTGCCTTTATAAATTACACAGAATTTCCACTGGGCCCCATATCTCAAAAGTTATGACTTATTAAAAGAAAGACTCCTTGATCAAATAAATTTGGAACATGCCGCATTATAAATGGCCTCTTGGGGGTTCTAATGCACAACACACTGGGGCATGGAACTGCCGCGTAAAGGAAATCGTTTGACATTGCCTACGTCAGCTTTCAAAATTTATTTGACAATAGGAGTCCTTTTGATTTCTTTAAACCCGTATTCCACACAACAGAATTTGGCGAATAGTAAGCACCTTAAGAAATCCTAGACAAATATTGTTAACAAAACTTTCTGACCATTACTTACTGAATTAAAGAGAGGACAGTCTAGTTAAGGCTTTGTTGTCATTCACTTTGTTCCTAAATGAGCAGCCAACCAATCTCTATAGCAGGACGAAGTTTGAGGCAAGAGCCAGAGCCATCAGGGGCTCCAGTGAGGACTTCTGGCAGGTGTGGTGTGCAGCCGGGTGCAGGCCTCCTGCAAAGGGAGTTCCTGCAAAATGTAGAGGAAAATCTAATGCTGCACAATCCTGCCACCTTTAAGGGAAACTGATAGATCAGTTTCTGGTGAAATCTCCCAGTTTTTAAATGGTGACAATCTTATGTGGTGTCTGAATTTTTAAAAAAGAGAAAAGAAGACATGTTACATGCATGTGTTCCCCCCAACCAAACAATAAAATAAACACATTAAAAAAAAACTTTGGGGTTGAATCTCACCCCCAGGTTGCCAATTGCATTCTCCTATCTAGTCCCAAGGGTTTAGAGACCCAGAGGGATTGAGTGGAAGAGAAATAAAAATTAGAGCTGTGTTCTGAAGTTCTGCCTGCTTTTAACTATTGTATAAACGACATGGTCCTGGCCATTACTTTATTATGTGCATGAGTGTATAATTTACCTCCAGTGATAGGAAGAATTATGAAGTAGATGTTCTCAGGCACTTTGACTCTCTTAGGAAATGATTTTATTCTGTTAAAGCCAAATAATCAATGTTTTAGACTATATTCCTTCCGGGGATATAAAAGATTCATTTTTTATAGGCACTAAAATTAAAAAAAAAATAGAATTTAGTGATACACTTGGCTATTGTGTTATCATTTTCATGGCTGAATTCTAATACGTCATCATGGAGGATAAAAAGGATATTATTTTAGATAATTCTGCTATTCATGGGAAGTTCCAATATTGGTTTGAATCATCCAGGAATTATTTCAAGGCCTGGCAGAAAATGTGCATCAAAGGCAATTACCTCTCAATGGTCCATATGGGGTTGTGCTTGACAATATTTTCACTGGATTGTTTGTTTTCCGCTATGCCATTCAGCACCCTACTGGGCCCCCAGAGAGTTCAGCCAATCTATATGTATGTGTGTGTATATGTGCACACATGCACACGTGTGTGCACACTCAGAATTTTTATATGTAACAAATGTATATGTTCTGTATTACATGGAATACACAAATTTCATAAAAATAATTTTATTTGATAGTGACATGAAGCATACATCCAGTCACAGAACCCGTTCTATTATCAAAATGATATTCTTGGTGCATTGTCTTTCTTTATTACTGTGTGGCTCACCGTACAGTCTGATAGCCCATGTGATGTATCTTTTACCTTTTTTTTCCCCAGGGAAAGTCAATAAAACAAAAATTCTTTAAAAAATAACTTTCATTAAGGTGGCTTGTTTTATAGCATGATAGGCTGATTTTGCTACATTTTATTTCTTAAATCATCGCATAAAAGATGTATACCTGACAAGCAAACCATGATTTTACGTTTTATAAATTGCATTATAGTTTTTGAGATTGTGGTGGTTAATTTTAGAGAAATGTTTTCCTGGTGACAAGAATAAATCCACTCTGAATATATCTGCTTTAAGAGTCTGGATTTCACAAAATGAATGTATTGAAGTGGGACGCAAATGGATTAGATAAATACTTGAACTGTGTTATGGTAATTCTTGCCCTCGATTTAATGATTCTCCAATCTATTCTCTGTTTTCTCTACAATTTAAGAAAAGATATTTTTGCAAGAGCAACAATCATCCACATCCCCTATCTTCTCTTCGGGGGAATAAAGAGTTTTGTTTTTGTTTTTGTTTCTGGGTTTTTTTTTTTTTTTTCAATCTAGTAGACATCAAAGAAGCAGTCAGGCAAGGGGAAGAGAAGGGCTGGCACAGTTAGGAAAGGATGGGAAGAGGCAGATTTTTGGCAGAACTGAATGTGTTAATCTGCAGTGAAATTAGCGATTTAAAAAAGTATTTCTCAGCTGCACATCAGAAAAAAAAATTTATGGGTCTAATTTTCCTTTAGAAATTTAAAATGTTACAAACTCGTAAGCTATAACTATCCAAGTTTTTCCACCCCACACTCACCATGCCCACAGAGAGGAGTGGGAATTATGTATGGATGTAAATGGGATGACTACTGCAAAGAATTTAGAAACATTTCAATAAACATACTTGCAAATATTTTCGGTATTTTAAAAAAGTAGGACACATATGTTAAACTCAAGGGAAGAGGGCCTAAAAGGGAATCTCCAAGTGCACAGTTTGCTTCTATATTTGTGTGAACCATTTGGTTAAGTATTTTACAAAATATCTACACTTTATTTTCCAGTCCTTCTGGAATTTTCAAAATACTGTATATCCTACAATAGACTTTTCAACATATGTGTAAGCTGTAGTGTGAAAATAATTGTGGAAATAATTCTAGATCTATATAATTCCACAACCTACTTGCCTTGAATTGGCTGCATGTGTTTTTCATGTAAGTATGCATAGAAAATGTTGAAGTGTTTCACACAAAGCTCGTTTAGATCTAAAAGCATCTCTGCGATTGGCAAGGCTCTGCCAACCCCCAGGAAATTAGCAAAGATAACATTTAATAACATCAGCCAATAGAGCTCTTTACTTTGTCAGATTTCTCTAAAATGCTTCAAAGTTTGGGTGAAATACAGAGATATTTAGTTCAAACACTCTTCCCTTAAGATAATGGATAGTAGGGAATGTTCTGCCTATTTGGGATTTTAGAAAATTAATTGTTTTGTGACCTTTCTAGAAAAAACAAAATGATTGCCCGGGAGAGGCTCTTTTCTATTCACTTTCTGTTGGGAAAGTCTTCTTCAGTTTTGGGGGTTCTCCTCCACCCCTGTTCTCAAAAGTTGCTAAGAATATTTTTTAAATAGCCAAGGCTGCTGCTGCTGCTGCTTCTTCTTCTTTTTCTTTTTAATCTTTTCTTTCCTAAATCTCCTCCTCCTCCAGCTTTTCTTTATCCATTTAAGATGTTACAAAAAATATTAAAGAAAACACTAGCACTCAGCAGAACTATACACATGTGGGTGCTAAATAAATACTTCTGATGATGATGAATGTTGGCAATTCTCCATGGCAGAAAGACCTTACACAAAAGATGTTATAATTATTATGTTTAAATGATTATGCTGTAATTATTATGTTAAAAATCTCCCATGCTCTCAAAGCTGCTCAGCAATGGCAGGGCTGTGACATTCCCATTAAACCTCATCTACTGCTAAGGCAGTTTCCACCTTTGCATGCCACGTAAAGACCGGGGCTTGGGCAAAGCTAGAGCAAACCTGAGTGACAGAGGGATTTCCTGAGGGCTCTGCTCTCTCTTTCTCCCTTTTCCTTTCTCCATTCTGGGAGGATCCTGGTCACCAAAGATCCCATTTTCTAATTTTGCTCTAAGTTTTTTTTTTTTTTTTTTTCTTAACTACTTGCTATAAAAGATCTTGGCAAATTCATTCACTCCAAGTTTAAATGAGGCTCAAATGTTGCCTAATTCTCCGGGGTTAATTATTTTTTTTACATAAAAGATCATGGAGTTAAGTCAATGAATAACTAATGATGAGATTTTTATCATTGTATGAAGTTTCCCTGGGGAAAAACCTTGGGCTTCTGGGCCAGATACATGGTGATTCCCAGGGGTTCAGAGATGATGACCCCTGTGCCCAAGCATAATAGTCTATGGAGGTATTCTCTTCTATTTTGCTTTTTTTGAGACCCTACATTGTTTCTAGATTGAGAACAACAGGCAGACTGGATGACTATCATAAACTCTTGTATGGTCTTTTACTATCTTCTTCAGAATTACAGCAAAGACTGAGTTCAGCCAGATTTTCAGTTTTAACTAAGGCAGCAAATACTTGACAGTGAACCCTCCTTTTTTTGTAGATATATGGCAGGATTTCCAAAACTCTACCAGATGAGGGTATGTTACCTAGTTTACATCAAAGTGACATTTATTCATGTGAATTGACAATCAAGACTAGCTTTAGTGTTTAACTCATGTTGATTAGATTTTGAAAAGAACCCAAGAAGAGTTTCAGTTTTGAAGAACATGCATTCACTCCCTTTGTGTTTGACCTCAAACAGGGTAAGGTCGTGTTGGGCTGTCCAGGTTTAGAATCATGGCTGATAGACCATGATTCACACACCACTCAGACCTCCCCTGGTGGAATGTAAAAAATGCATCACACCTCCTGGCACTAACTAATAGTAAATGCTGCTACATTATCACCCTTAAGAGTCTTCATCAAATTTTTCAAATTCTGTCCTGAAGACAGGACAGAAGTGGGAACAGGGAGTATGGTGGTGTTGAGGGTGGCACACCCAACACCTGTTGAGGGGATTTCTAGCAAGTATGTTCCAGCAGAAGAGAATGACATGAGAGCAAAAAGACAAGTTTACAAACCAAAGTTGGAGGATTTGGGATTAATTGAAATCCTCAAGTGGCGCATGGTAAGTGACTGCCTATTTAGAGCCAACAGATAGTTTTCCGTGAGGTTAAGGAAGCGAAAAATCCCATACGAAGGTAGTGAGATGTTAAATTCTAATTAGAAGTGTTAATTAAAAAAAAAATTCCAATTTCATCAGTGAGAGTGCTTTTGTTGTTCCAATTCTCTTTGCTACAGTGAATCCTAAGTATCCTGACTCACTTTGTTCCAATATTATTTACCACTTCTATAAGGTAGAGAAAAGTTGACTCTGGCCATAGGAGCATGTAAAATCAGAGTCCCCTCCCCAGGCTTCCATGATATGCAAGGAAAAGTCCTATTTTCAGAGCTTTATACTCAGGCATAGGAATTCACGTGCTCAAAGATTAGCGAAACCAATGTAGGATGCTCAGGAAGACAAGTATTTGTGTAATTTTTCACAGCATCCCTTTGCCAATGTTTTCAGCTTTTTATACCTTCATAAGAACTCAATAAATTTCAAAAGTTGAGATGAGGTTATTTTGGGTTATGTATGAACTTAAACAGGAAATGATAACATCATTTCACATGATTCTTTTCAGACCATTAATCCGTAAGAAGGATTATGCTCTTCAAACGAGCACACATATGTCAGCTGCCTGAAATTGTGTTTAAAATTGAAAATTAAATTTAATGGAGTAGTTAGTAGATTTTAAAAAAATATTCAAGTGTGCATTAATGTTTAATAATTTCAATGGTTAATTTCAATAACAATAATGTGCTCTAAATTATTTAATGAAATCTTAAATGTTTTCTATTATGATTTCCACTTAGCTTGTACAATTTCAAATGCCACAATAAACATTTTAGAAGACATTTTATACACAATAATTTAGAAGTGTCTGAAATATAAACCTTGAGCACAGGGAAAGCCTTTTTAATGAAATGTACTGTGCCATTTTTTTATATTGAATACTTATTGAGCCATGATAGTTATTTAAGACTATTGCAGTCAATATGACAAATTTTTAGAAATTATTTTTTTAGGAATTGTCTGTATCCCTCTATTTATTTAACTATGTGAGTTTTCTAAAATACATGATGTCCTTATATACATTTTTAGAGTGGTTCTTTCAATACTTAGATAAAAATAGACAATATAGTTAAAAGTGTCAAACTATGTTTAAATTCCTAAAAGCCACCATTTCTATATTGCAGCTCTTCCAAATCATATTGCTATTCTGTACAATCTGTAAAAGAAATAGATGAAGTTTTATTTGTAAATTATTATGGAGTGTATATAAGGTAGCCCAAGGAAAATAGTAGCTAAGTACGATTCCCTCCAGCTCCTTATTGTGTCCTACAAGCATGTTCTCACCTTTTGGCATGCCTATTGGTGGCAGAGAAATCCCTCCCATTCCATGTTGTCTTTTGCCAACTCAAACTCGCCAGTTATACCAACTCCCTCGTGCCCCACCAGCCCTACCTCAACACGAGGACAACGGTAGGCACTTCCATTTTCTGCTTCAACACCAAAATGTAACTGACCTAGATTCCATTTTTCCTCTTTATTTCTTTTCTCTGTAACAGACCAGAAAAAGTCCACATTTAGACTCTTTTTGATGTTGTAAAAGTAGGATTTTCAGGGATCAGGATAGATAAGTAAGGCCCTAGATTTGTACAGTTTCAGAACATCTCAACCTATATCATACATGGTGATTCCATACGACAGAATATAAGACAATTAATTCTGTCATTAATTTCTATTTATTTTTGTTCGTCATTAGTTGTTACTTTTTGAATATATTTTGGAAGTCTCTCAGACTCTAAAATTGTTAATAGTCCTCTTTATTCAAGATCAAAATCATCAACATTTAATGTCCTTGAGGACAGAGACAGTACTACTATTTTTTGATAAGAATCCTTGGGTGCTATAGGAAGATGGATTTGTTTGTTTTACTTCCAAGTGATAAGAAAAATTAAGAAGAGGGAGAAAGAAGGAGACAGAGCAAAGAGTCAGGAAAAATAAATGGCTAGAGGCTAGAAGTTACTATAGGAACAGCAGAAATCCCCTCATGGAGAAATGACCAGAAAATATAATGATGGTGCTAATTGTTTCATGCAAATTACCTGCATGCTCAAGAAGTCAATTGCTTCCACCTAGGCCCCACTAGAGACTACCAGACTCCTAGAAGTTTTATCCTTTTTTTGTTTTTCAGCTTTTGGCTGAGGCTGGGTTTGAACCTGCCACCTCTGGTATATGGGGCCAGTGTCCTACTCCTTGAGCCACAGGCGTCACCCTCCTAGAAGTTTTATCTGCAGGAGGATGTGGTAGGATTCAGCAGAGCTGGGTTTTGTATGTAAACAGATATAGTGCAGAACAAGAATCAGGAACCAAAGGACAATAAGGAACCAAGTACACAGAAAGTAGAGAAAGTATGTTGATGTAAGCCTGTTATACATTTACAGAAGTCTAGCGGACATTGGCACAGAACATGTTGCTAGGAAATAGAGGTCAAGCCAGCGTTATCTTACTATTAAAAATAATTGGCTCCAAATTATATTTCATATTGGAAAAAAATTATCATCATATACAAAGAAATTTTGATGAAGATCATTTTACAAACACACATATTGATTTTACATCACAGTATTTGACAAGGTATTATAAATGTGTTTACATAGGTGTGCATTTATATATACATATATATACATAGAGAGAGACAGAGATTTGAATAAAGATGGGTAAGAGGAGATAACAGCTTAGATAATGAGATGGTTTTTCAGAGAAACTATAGAAAGAAAATGGAAAAGATTTGTAAGGAGAGAGAGAGAGAAGAAAAGAAGCCAAAAGGCCTGGACTGGCACCTCTAGCTGGATTTGAATTTGGAGGACATTAAACATTATCTTTTGAATTGATGGACTTCAATTTAGAGAATATTGTCTAGTCAACAACAGTCTGAGGAGGACAACTATCTAGTCACTACATAATAAGAAACATGTGTTCACCATTTTTAAGGAGCTGCATACAAATTTGTCTTATTCTCATCAGAGTCCACTTCGGCAGGACTGTGACTATCACCACACTCAAATAAGGAAGGTAAAGCACAAAGAAGGAGACAACTTGCCCAATGCCACATAGCTAGTAAGTGGTGAAGCCAGGATTTGAACCCCAGTTGTGCTTGGATTCCACCTTCCTAATCAATATACAATATTGCCTTCCTGATAAGAACAATAAATGTTGACAAAAGCATGTCCTAGGAGGAAATAGTGAAGGAACTCAAACTCTTTATCCTGAATAATAAGAGACTTTGGGGGAAAAGAAGGAAAATAGAATAAGAGTAAAAGTGAATATCTGATTCTCACTGACAATTAGAACTTCTGGGAGAGGCACGGAATTAGTCACTTACTACTGAAGAGATGCTCAATTTGTGTATTACCTTTGAACTTAAACCCTTATAAAAGTGTTAATAAATAGCAAACTGCCTGAGCCCTAAAACATAGAAAAGGAGAGGCACTTTACAGGAGCCTGGAGAAATTCACTTGAACAACGCCCCTGTTCTTGGGTACCATGAAGAACAGGAAAGGGTCAAGGTAGCTGGAGGACTGTAACCAACAAGATGCTGTGAGTATATGTCTGATCAGTCAGTTCACTGGTCTTCAACCTAGATCCTTACACCTACACCCTGCAGAGTGTACCAGTCACCCTTTCCCTCGAGGAAGTGGTTAAGGAAATCCTTTGTGCAGACTTTGAACATCTGCAGAGAAATATCCCCATAGATATCACTAGTTGTGTCTTCTTCCAATAATGACCCATCCAATCACCGTAAGTGAAACACCAGTGGGTCAGCCCATCATAAAGACAGTATGTCCAGTCATCATTTCAATGCCTGATTTCCAATCGTTAATAACTAGCCAAAGATCTCCAAGAAAACCTTCAACATGAAAGGCCAAAAATAAGGGAGTAAAATTTAGAAAGAGAGATAAATGTAAATCAGGAGAGAAAATACACAATGCCTAGGATAAGAGACAGTGCTTTAAAAAACCTACAATATTCTGAGAGCATAGGAAAAGATATTATATCCATGAAATGTGAGCAGGGGGCAATAGAGGTTTGGAATAAGCTCATGGGAGTAAATGTGATGAAGTTTTAAAAGTGAGAAAATAGTTTGAAGATTAATTTAATTAAATATTCCAGAAGGCAGAACAAAAGAAAAAATAAAGATAGATAAATAAACATATCAGAAAATGAGAAAAAATCTTGTGGTTTTTCAGAGATACCAGAAAAACCAAAGAGAATAGATTTGCAAAGAATTAAATAAAGACAACTTTGAAGTAACATGTTCTGGAATTGAGAGTGACTTTGAGGATCCAGCACCATGTAAGAAAAATATTTTTTGCTAAGGCATGTATATAGTCAAATTTAATAATCTATGACATATATACAAAAAAAAATCCCAAAAGAATTCCAAGCAAAAATAACTATCATCTATAAAAGACAAGGAACCACACTGGCAATGAATTCAACAGCAATGCGAGAATCCATAAAACCAACTAAAGCCTCTTTAAAATTTGGGGGGAAACTGATTTCACCCTACAATTTTATCATCAACCATTAATTGTGAGGGCAGAATAAAGCCATCATGAGATCATAGTAAAAAATATGTATATGCCAATGTAGACTCCTTATTGACAAACAATTAGGATTTGTCCTTCACTGGAGTAAATCATAAAAAAAAAAAAAGAAAAGAAAAAGAGAGAGACATTATTCGACATAAAAAAGAGGAAAAAGGATTTTGTAGAATGTAAGCAAAGGAGTTCTAATAGTTGATGGCAGGCCAAAAGAGCACGCAGATAGGATGAAAAGCTGTAAAGCAAAGTGTTCTGGGCAATAAAAACAAACTAACAACAACAGAAAACAAAAAACAAACAAACAACACGGGAATGGGGAGAGAGTGAATTATTATATGATGCCTTAAATATAAATGAGAAGAGTTTTACAGAGTTGCAAAATTCGTGAAAATTCATGATTTATTCAGTAAAAACATAAGCAAATAAGAAATCTAGGCGTTGTTAATTATAGAAAGAGAAAACATTTGCAAAAGAAAAAAAAGAAACGTAGTAAGTGCACATTACTTAGCTAAGCAATGAAAATACTTACATAGTCTTGGTAAGGTCACAACTGGATATTATTTTAAACAGAAATTTTACTGGGGAGGTAGACTAGTGTCATGTAAAATCTTCATTACTGTTTTCTATAGTGGGAAGATCTGTCCCCCACCCCACCTCACAAGAAAGAAACACTCATCTGGGTCACATGACTGCAATTCTACTTCACTCACTCTACTGTCTTTTGCATGTGGCAGAAACTCAACTCAAAGCAGATTAAATAAAAGGGTGGAACTCTTGCATGGATTGAAAACACAACAGACTTGTGCACCCATTTCAACATTTAGAGAAAGGCATTTCAATTTTGACCTTTTATCTAAAGGTTCTGTTGAAATAAGTAATAATAGTAACAATATTATGTACTGTGGTAAAGAGATTTAAACACACACACACAAAGGCAGCATTTTCTTTTCGCAATCACAAACCCTCTGTATGGGATACCTTAGCACAGCTAGCCATCAGGACGCTAGATCGGTCCTATTGAAAAACTTCAAGGAACAATTTATCAGCAATGTGATCCCAGGTGCACCTAGCAACCTGTGGTTGTCACCATCCTCCTCAGGTGTTTCTTACACTTAGAGCCATATATGAAGCCAAGGTAATTCCATGAGGTGGTTTTAAAACCTTTCCCAGTGAAGCCTGCCTGGCTGTCTGCAGAAAATGATTCATAGGTCCTTTGCACTCTTTATGTGTAGATGGAACAACTTTCTTTTACAGGCATTTCCTTATATTTATCATTTTGGAAGTTCATATGCCAATTGTCTGCCCACTGACACAGGCCTTTGAAATATGTCTGCAGCTGGCATTTCACCATCTGCCATTTCAGTCCCTGTGAACTCACTCACCGGCTCACTCATAGCTCTTTAAAATGAGGCCAGTACCCGCACCAACCTTTGGAAAAAGTCACTACTTAATAATAATAAAGAGATTTGCATTTCAGCCTTTTTCTCCCCTGCTTACTGCCCCTAAACTAGGTCTCTCTGCATGACAAATGGGACTGCCCACTCCTATGGGGGTGCTTTGCTCAAATTAAAATAAGTTTATGGATTCATGTCATGTTCGAATTTGGGGTTATTCTTTATTTTTAAATCTAGACTGTAGTTGGCCATTTTATTATTATTACTTATTACTATAACTCCCTTTTGCATGTGGTAGGAACTCAACTCAAAGCAGTTTAAATAAAAGGGTGGAACTCTCGCATGGATTTAAAAGCATTTCATCAAAACCAAAAGCAGGAATAAAGAAGGCTGCTCTCAAGAAAGACTAGACCAGGCATTCTTCATACCATCATTTCCATTTTCTTCTACGTACCATTTTTCTTCTTCTTTTGAGAGAATCATTTTGGATTTTCTGCTGCATACAGAAGAATTGCTTTTCATTTATTTTTCATGTTGGCCAAACTCATAGGTGAAAACTATAACATCATAAATTTAATTTTGATTGACATTTTTATTAATAATGTCAAACTATTACTCTTCATCTTTATTTTTTGATTTGCAATTATCTGTAAATTGCCCTTTTACTTATTTAGGCTATTTTTTAAGCAGGAGTATCATAATTTTAGTTCCTTTATATGAGTTCTTTACACTTCCAAGCTATTAACTCTTTTCTGTAATACATATTCCTGGTTTGCTATTTCTCTCTTTAGCATTCTTTGTGGTACTCTCTAAACATTTTCTTCAATGTTTCCATTTTTTTAGTTGCCAACATTTTCATCATTTCCAGAAAGTTGTTCAGTGATTATATAGATATTCTTCTATGTTATACTCTAATAATTCGATGATTTTTTAAATAAAATATTTAAATTGTAGATGTATCTGGAATTTCTTATATAAGATAAGGGGTAGATATACTTCTCTCACTTATTTTGCTACTTGCATTGATACTTTTATTGAGAACCCCTCCCTTTGAGAAGGCAACTTTAGCAGATTCATATATGTGTGCACATGCACACACAGGCAGAATGTTGTCTGAGTGCCACATAAAATAACTACTCTAAAACTTGGTGGCTCTCCTCGTGATACAGTGAGTCAGAAATTCAGAAGAGGCTCAGCTGGTTCATTTGCCTCCACTTCACCTGGCCTGAGCTTGGCAGTGGTGCTGGAGCACCCAGTTCCAAGAGATTGCCTTGTCTACTTGCCTGCTGCCTCCATGATGCTTATTGTCCTTTCCCCTCACAAAACATGGCATCTTGCCTCCTGGAGTTTCCCCATGTGGCTCAAGTGTCCCATCAGAGGTCAGTTTCAGAGTACTTCCAGTGCTCCAAGAGGCAGGGACAGGAGGTTGTGAGCCCAGAAGGCCATTGCTGCTCCCTCCCTAACTTATTGGGCAAAGCAATTATATAACCCATCCTTCCTCCTGATGCCCCAGATTCAAGGAATGAAGAAATAGATTACCTTTCACTCTGGAAGACGAGGCAATGTCCCATCATGAAAGGATGTGTGCAATACACTTTGTGGCAGCCATCCATGGAAAATACTTTGGGGCATATACACAAGGACACACACACACACACTGAACTGTATTTAAGAACAGGAAAACAGTGTGTAATTCCTTTAATTCTAAGAGTCTAGTTAATATAGTAACTACTGGACATCTGTCACATGAGACCTGACACATTATAGGGAACAAAATAATAAACCTCACAGAGCTCAGCCTTTGGCCTTGTGGATTTCTGCAGTGTTCCTCAGTAAGACTTTTATTCCTAAGTAATAATTCTTATGTCAATGCACTCTTATTCCTGTAAAAACAAAGAAGTTCTTGTAGAAGTGAATAAGTATTAGCATGTAAGGGTTATCTTGATTGCTGGGGTTGTGAGCTGTCTCTGTCTTCTCCATTAAACCCAAATTGTTATCCATATATGAGGCACTTTTTTAATCAATCATTGTAACGCTCTGGCTTCCAACAAAAAAAGAGAGGGTACATTCAAAAGTTTAGAGCAGTTTGAAGGAAAGAGATTTGTGAAGGTGTGAGCAAGGTTAAGGGAAGCAATCAAAGGACCCAGGGATCACAGGGTCTTGGGGAAACCATTACCGCTGATAAGTCTCAAAAAAACAAATCCAGAGAAAATTTGATTCTGCACAAAGGGCTGCTTTTCAGAAGTATAACCACAGCTGCAGCTACTGCTAGAGCCACAACAGAGGGTGTAGGGAATATGGCCTTGCTTCCCTTGCTTCTATCTGTTGGGTCTCATGACATCACCCCCTGCAGCCAGAGGCCAGGGTAGCGTAGGTGGCAAATGGATCTCACTTAATCACCAAGTCGCTGGGAAGGGCTGATCAAAGAATGCCCTGAGCAGATCTGAGGAATGCAGCTGATGGAGAAACACTACCCAATACCCACAGAAACCTCATATTATTCCTAAATGTGTTTAAATCAATTTGCAAATAATAAAATTTTGCTTCTGTCTGTAACAATAACGATCAAAATAAAATCGAGATAGTAAAGATTCTAATGATAAACATGCATGCATTTTAGTTTGGGGGTTACCACCAAGTCTATGAGTTGAGTATACATTTTATTTTAATTTTATAGACTGGTTGCTACACAGTACAGAAATGTGAAGTGACTAACCCAAGATTATACTAGTTAGCAAAAGTTGGAGCCAGGAAATTAGGTCTTCCAGCTAATTCCAGAACCCTCACTCTTAACCACTTTTCCATATTGCTTATTTTAAATTTTTCTGGTTCAATTCTCAACTCTTAAATAATTATGGTGAGCATGAAGGCAGGCAGTCAGTTTCACAGCTTATTTCATGAAGTACAGTTTTGAATGCTTCACAGTGGACCACGGTCTTATGGCTCTTGTGTTGAAGAAACAGGATTTTAAACATTTAAGATGAAAAATTCTATTTCTATATTTATTACTAAACTTTTTTTTAATATTAGAATAAAATTCTATGTCAAATTTGAAATTCACAAAGTCCCCAACCTTGCTATGCCTGTGATTCTCTCTTTCCTTTGTTAAGTGACTAGGTATTCTTCCGGTATCTGCTTTGTCAGGCACCGTGCTAGCCATCGAGTGTCATGTCCCAAATGTACAGCATCAGAAAACATAGAATTCACATCTCATTTTGAAATTTAAGAAAATATTTAATCTCTCCTGCTCCCACTTTGCTTGGGTGAGGGCATGAAGTTAGCTTAAAGGTCATTTCAGGTCCAACACCCTTTATTATTCTAGGAGACTATAGATATAAAACAGAGGCCAGAGAATTAATTTTTGGATATCTCTCAACTGAAATTTGGAAGCCTGAATCTTTAGGAACATTCCAGATAGTTATTGTGTGCCACATTCTTGTTACTACTTAGCCTCTGATGGTTTCATTTTGTTTACTCAGGAAATAAGGGAAAGAGACTTGATTTTATCATACATTCTTTTTAAATATGCATATGTGATCATCTACCTTACATGTATACACATGTACACATATCCTATTTGACTATTATTCTAGTATCTGTTTTTGCATTAACTAAACATCTAGTTTTTAAAGGCTGAAGTTATTACCACTTTCTGGGAATTACATTCAATTTAAAAAGGGACTCTGGGACTCATAAAACTCCTAAATATGGCAAGCAGTGAAGTTTCAATACATGAATGGCTCTGCTGGGATTCTAAGCGATGCACAAGGAAGCTGCATTTTTTCCACCATTTTTTTATTTATCAAGATTTTTGTCAACAAAAACATTTTTAATTCCTATAACTCATCAATCGAGTAACCTGCTCTCTACCTGTTTGTGCTATGTTGTGTCATCATTTTAACTCTACCCTACATTTGACATATTCTGGAGGATGCGATTATCTCTTAAGGAGAAAAAGCATATTTAACTGCATGTATATTAATTTTAAGTTTTTGATTTTAGAAGAACAAACATATCATTTCCTATCTATCTTCTCATAATGGGATAATTATGTGTTTATCTGTTGTGTTTTTTTTAATTCATATATTCTCTACACCTTCAATGAAAAATGAGAGGAATAAAAGCTGCCAATATTATAATAATCAGCATCTTTTAAACCAAGTGTCCAGTGGGAGAAAAGAGAAAATTGATAGGACAAATTAGTGGGGAGGGTAGTAACTGAACTTGGTGACAAGTCTTGCCCTAGATTCCAAGAGCTCACTCAGTTGCTGAAGCTGGATGGACTGTATATAAGTATTTATGACTAGGATGTGTTTGGGATTTACTTTTTAATGCAGTTTATGATCTGGTTCACTTGATTTAGATTTAACCTCTTTCTAGACTCTTGCCACATATTAAATTGAAAGTAATGTTAAAACTGAAAACAATGAAAGCTCATCATGCAAGTGATCAAGAACACCACTGATGTTTCAGTGGCTTCTCTCCCACTGTTAGGGAAATAGGGTTGGGGGCCTACTTTTCTGTCTCTGGTGTGAGTTACTGAAGGCATAGAATTATTTATCATACAGAACCTTAAGGGTCCAGTTCAGGATTGATTATGAAAAATGCTATTTTAAAATACTATACTTCAAAATAATTTGCTTTAATGGGTAAAAAAATATATCGTTGAGCTAGATAAATATTTTGTTTGAAAATACACAGTCTTTCTGTCTCAGCCATAATGTGGCTTTTTAAAATTTCCTTTCAAAATGTGGTACTTAAAAATTACCCAATAGGATTTCCTTTTGAGCTGTGATATCAGAGAAGCAAAATGAGGAAACAATATGGCTTCATCCTTTTTCTTTTCTGTGGCAACTGTGTTAATTCATTCAGGCTATCGCACCAAAATACCATAAACTGGGCAGTTTATGAACAGCAGAAATGTATTTATCACAGATTTGGAGTCTGGAAGCCAAGATTAAGATGCTGGCAGATTCAGTGTGTGGTGTAGACCTGTTTCATAGTTCTACGGCAGCATTTTCTCTTTCCACTAAGTCCTCCCACAGCATAAGGAAACAAGGCTATTCTCAGGGTGTCTTTTACAAAGACATTAATCCATTAGTATCTTCATTATTATTGCTTGGTGATTAGGTTTCAGTGTATGAATTTGGGGGGGTACACAAACATTCAGAACCCAGCATCGTTACAACATCTGTCTAATTTTCAGGGAATTCCATTTATTTTTAACATTATATTGTCTCCTTTCTCCTCTCTAAGCAATCCTGCCACTACACACAGCTGTTTTTGAATCATGTATTGCGTTTTTCTACATTTGATTTTGATGCAAATGCATTGTGCATTGTTTAACTATGTTAACAATTCTAAAAGGTAGGACTTACGATTATCCCGATTTTGCAGATAACAAAACTGAGATGCAGAAGTGAAGTGACTTCTCCAAGGTTAAAACAATTAATAAGTAATAGGACCTCATTTGAATACAGGCCATCTAGCTTCAGTAACTGAGTGAGCTCTTGGGAAATCCGTATGACAAATCTTGTCTCCAAGCGAAATTACTATCCTCCCCACTAATTTGTACTATCAAATTTCACCTCTTTCATTGGATAAGCAAATACAGTAGAACCTCTCTAAATTGACCACCAAAGGACTGTAACAAACTAGTCAGCATATGGAGAGGTCAACATAAGGAACTAGGCCTATTATACTGATGGATACATGTGGTACATGTTAAGTCTATGAAAATTCGGTCAACTTAAGGATGTGGTCAAAGTGGGGAGATTGCCAACTATGGAAGTTCTATTGCAAATTTCTTGTAGATGATTAAATGCTTTTACTTTTTCATATTTTTTTTAACTTCAGAGTATAATTATACATAATACTTTTCACTTCTTAAGCATACCTGAGTTGGAGGCTTAAACAATGTCCTGAGCCATGGATCTGCTGATTTTCCTTGTAGTTGAAGTGCTCAGGTCCTTTCTTCTCATCACAAGCCCACCCAACTTGTTGTTTCTCTCTTCTGAAAAGTCACTTTTCTTCTGAATTTATTCTTGCTTTCATCAATGTCTGTATGATTAACTTTACTTTTTTTTTTTTTTTTTGTAGAGACAGAGTCTCACTTTATCGCCCTCGGTAGAGTGCCATGGCATCACACAGCTCACAGCAACCTCCAACTCCTGGGTTTAGGCTATTCTCTTGCCTCAGCCACCCAGTAGCTGGGACCACAGGCACCCGCAACAATGCTCGATTATTTTTTGTTGCAGTTTGGCCGGGGCCCAGTTTGAACCTGCCACCCTTGGTATATGGGGCTGGCGCCCTACCCACTGAGCCACAGGTGCTCAAATGTTTTCTTGAAGGCATTCATTCCATCTAGCCACTAGAAGCAAACATAATGTTTTAGGGTAACTTTCACAGGAATACACTTCCTGACAGAATGTGGATTCAGAATTCAAAATGTGGGCTTTGATTTGTGCATCTGAAAACAGAAAAGTATGGTGAAGCCTATTTTTGCCAAGAATCAGTAGTCAATATGTGTTTAATATATTTTTGTGTTAAAATATTAACCCTCCCAAGGTAAGTATATTTAATTACATAAGATTAAAATTAATTTAATATTCAATTGTAGAGCATATAGGAAGAGAAAGAGCATTAAGATAGTTCTATTTTATAATAAATATAAGGCAACTTCATATGGTAACGTGAATAGTGTAGAAACAGAAGTATCATGGAATGCAATGCTGAAACCTTGAAGGAGTAGAATGATAGGGATAGTTGAGCAATGGGGTAGTAGGATGAAGGAGGAGTAGAATCATGCAGATAGTAGAGTGATGGGATAATAAAATGATGGGGATAGTAGAATTATGGTGTGGTAGAATGATGTGGTAGTGGAATGATTGGATAGTGGAATGATGGAATAGTGGAATGATGGAAGAGTAGGATGATGGGATAGTAGAATGGTGGGGTAGTGGAATGAGAGTGCAGTGAAATGATGGGGTAGTAGAATGATGGTACAGTGGAATGATGGGGAAGTGGAATGATGGGATACTGGAATGATGGGGTGTAGAATAATGGGATAGTAGAATGATGAGGTAGTAGAATATGGAATTACAGTGTCAGAGATAGCACTACACACTCACATTTAAGTCAGACCTGAATAATAGGCAACATTTGGCCCACAAGACTGGACTGTTGTTTAAACTGTATTAAAATCTCAAATTCAAGGATTTAGAGTATCAGAAGAGGGAAAAGGTAGTGAATCTTTGTAATGAACTTATGAGTTATACAATGCTTCACAACTATCTTTTAGAAATAGCTTAGTCTCAGTAGGCAAAGTTATCAGGAACCATGACATTACTCAAGTTCTGCAGAGCTTCAAATTTCTACCTTTGGTGGTGAGAGATGATTATATTATGGAATGTTTAAAGTCATTTTCAAACCTGAGCTTTTATGATTCTAATTTTATATTTTTACCTACTTTTGAAGAAAATAAAGCTACTTATTCTAATGAAAAAAATAGAAAAAAAAAGAAAATGCTACCCAATAGCAGTGAATCTGGAAGACAAAAACACCAACGTACCAGTCATTTATTTGAAGGGACTAAGTTTAGAGAGACAATAAGGAGGAGAGAACCTACAGAGTAACATCTGGGCAGTTCTTCAGGCACCAGGATAAGGAGGACAAGTGCTCCAGGGCTGACAGAGCTGGAATAACCTTGCTGAGCACCAACAGTCCAGCTATCAGCGTCCCAACTTAGTAAAGATGGGAAATTCCCTGACCAAGGCCACAGCAATACCACATGATGGCCTAGTAAGAAGGAAAGTGGATGCCACAGGGAATAAAGTTTATCTCAAGCCTGGGTCCTGCAATTCACAGCTGTGTGCCCTTATACTGATTACTTGATTTCCTTTCTGTAAAAGGGAAAACTTTCATGGGATATAGATAAAGAGTGCATATCTGGGTGGTGCCTGGGGCTCAAAGGAGTAGGGTGCTGGCCCCATACTGGAGGTGGCAGGTTCAAATCTGGTCCCAGCCAAAAACTGCCAAAAAAAAAAAAGGAAAAGAAAAGTGCGTATCTTTATGCTTAGAATAGTGTCTGGAGCATAAATATATAAGAGAATATGTATCATTAGTCTTAAAAATAATAGGTTTGGGGAAGGTTGGCCCAGTTGAAATGTAGTTCAAATGTGAGGCAGGTGATTAGCTTAAGGCATCGGCATTCTTGTACTAGTGCAAGAGGGAAGGCGTGAGCAAGATATTTGGTTGGTGAAGGATAGGGGCCTTAACATTTTGGACAAAGAGCAGGTGGACATGCAATTATTACAATGAATTAAAAATTCACAGCTGCCACTTTATTTATGAATAAGAGTATAATATAAGACTCTCTGGTTGTTGAAGTCATTTAATGGATTCATAATTTCCCTAATGTTCCCTTAAGTAGTTAGCAAAGCCTTGTAACCACACAAAGCCTTTAAAGCTATGCGTGTATGTCTGCATGTCTGTGTGTATAAATCAAGGAAAGACAGTTACTCCAATTTGGAAACATCATGTACTACAGAGTGAGAAGTGGGGGGGACATAATTAATTTATTCCTGTCAATAGCTTAGAGACAGTAAAGAGTTTGAGATTCTAATGAGCAGAAAATTTGGAAAAGGGAGTATACATCAATATTACCTAGAACTAGAACTGTAAAAAAATAATCGAGGTGAGTTTAGCTAATATCTGGGCTATAAATTAATTCAACAAATATTTATTAAGGGTATCCTCTACATTAGACATTTTGTTCATCTTGATGATAAAAATATATGTAAATGGATTTTGTTTTCAAATTTTTCTCCGACATAAACATTCAGAGTGCAATAGGTATAATATACATGTATGAAAGAGGACGTTAGTCTGCCTAATGAAGGCAAGTTGACCCGATGATAAATTGCTTGACCTTTTGCCTGTAACATAGAAATGAGTCTCTAACATGAGTGAGATGGTTAAGGGACAGTCCACAGTGAAGCACAAAGCTGACTGAAAAGCTGCTATTCTAGAACAAAAAGGGTGCAAATGTGATGGGAAAGCAAAAAATATTTGTAATAAGAATAGGACAAAATGCTTTACATGGTAAAGAAAATGTAAACCAAATTTCTTTGATGATGGTTAGCTACTATGAGGGGTGCAGAGCAGGACATATCTGAATTATGCTGCTGGATAAATCACTGTTCTAGGAGATTGGGCTTTTATTGGACAGAAAACTCCAAGTTACAATGTTAAAAAAAAATTAGTTCACTTTCTGGAATCTTAATCCGCTGTAGATTCCTAGGTCCTCCCTGCCAAAGGATATTTTCTGAGAGGTGACCCTGAGGTTCTGCACTCTCGGCAAACAGGACAATTGTCTTCCTGCATGATAAAGTTTAAAAGTCATAGCCTAGCCCCGTTCCAAGGGAACAACTCTGTGGCCACCACGAACTGTTCTTTCTGGAAATTGAAAGCAGCAGAAGTTACTAAGGTATCAGATTCATCTGTTTGAAGGATCACAGAAATTTTCCCTCAAGAGGACTTAAATAAGGACATTTATGTCTTTTCCTTAAAAACTCAAGACATTTCATTAATGATTACTCCATTCTAGGTGTTTTTAGAATGGAAAGGTTTATTTTACATCATTTAAAGAAATTCTGAATTCATCCTCTTATTTATAATTCAGTAATGATTTATTTATTATTTTCTTCACTCTCATTTCAAAGCTTATAAAATATAATTCAGGAGAGACTTTTCTTATGGCTTTTATTATCCTAGAACAATTTCTAGTTATTGTTATTAAAGATAATATATTTATGTGTAATGGTGGCCAACCTTCAGTCAGTGGACTCTAACATATTATACCTAAAGGAATAAGAAAACACTTTGGCAACTAACATGAGTACCTATTTTACGGTATTTTCATAAAATGATAAGTCTCATTTTTTAAAGAAAATGCGATAGTTTAGAGTGCTACACTAATCTGTACAATAAATAGCAACTCAAGAATTAACATTAAAAATCAACGTTTAAGGAATGATTGGATGTTTCTGACAATTTTGCATTTTTAGAAGGAACCTATCCTTCAAGGAAAGCAAAATATTGATTCGAGAAAACCTAAAGTATTTTTTTAAATTGTATTTTTAAAACAACGGTTGTAAAAACCGCTAAGAGCACAGGAATTGATAGTGGTAAACTGGCCATGGTGTGGGTGCTGCTAGGAGGGTACCCAATGGGGGCTACAATGTAATTGCCTGGATAGTCTGAATGTCTAGGGTCAGGAGACTAAGCCTGTGACTCTGCCCATTGGAAGTTCATAGAAGAAACATACAAATCCCATAATGTTGGAGCTGAAAACATGTGACCTTCAGTGGGTAAACTACAGGGGTTTGTGAAACAGGTCACACAGGCATGGAAAAGTCACATATAAGAGAAGTAGAATTTATTACATGGAAAAGGATGGACTTTTTAATAAATTGAGGTGAGATAACTAGGTACTTATTATTAAAAATAAATAAATTAAACTAGATCCCTAGCTCATATGACATGTAAGAAATCAAGATGAAATAAAGCAAATATAAAAAGCTAATTTGCAAGTTTTAGAAGATTATCTAAAAATACCTCTCTAGTGATGTAAGAAATGATTTTTTCAATAAGACACAATAAAGTAAAGGCATAAAGAATAAGGCAACCACATTAAAAGCAAAAAAAAATGGTTGCTATTATCAAAGTATGCAGAAAGTCATAAAGAAAACTATAGCTGCAACATATAATCTATAGAGCTTTCATCAATGATCAGAACATACATATGTATATATTTTTAAAAACTACAAATCAATAAGAAATATTCCTTGTAATAAATAGATGGCACACGAATAGTCATTTCAGAAAAAAGGAAACATAAACAGCCAAAAACAAGTACAAACTTAGTCTTACCAGTAATCAAGTGAATTTATGTTAAAAACAGATGGAGATACAATTTTACACCAACCAGGTTAGCAAAAATTGCAAAATTGGACAATACTCAGTGGAAAAAATGTGGGGAAGCAGAAACTTTTATACAGGGGTAAAAGGAATTCCGCTTGGTACAACCACTTCCAAAACTGTGGTATTAACCATAAAATTGACCACATACAAACCCTACTACCCAGCAGCATTATAACCACAGCATTACCTCTACTCTGGGAAAACTATAGCAGTACACCCGGCCCTATAATGCTCCTTTAAAGGTCTAGCTTCCAACCTCTGCAACTGCTATATTCAAGCTATAGCTTTTAGTTCTCAGAAATGTAACTTATAATATTTAATTTTTTACCACTTTATAATTTTAATGAAGTTTTTCAAAATTGCTTTGATTAACTTAAACACAAAAGAAAACCTTGAACTTTAACCACATCAATTTGGATTGAACCATGTGGCAAGTTATGCACTAGCAAAAATTGTTTAAATTAGGGCAGTGCCTGTGGCTCAAGTAGTTGGGCGCTGGCCCCATATACCAGAGGTGGTTCGTTCAAACCCAGCCCTGGCCAAAAAAAAAAAAAAAAAATTATTTAAATCAGTCATTCAGTCCTATGTATTTATTTTTCCCAAACAAATTTCCTTCCCTTCCTCTTTCTAAATGTGAAAGAGAATTTTCACCAGAGTCTATTTTTTGGAATTCATTATTATTTCTCATTATGGGACTTCACAATTTTCACAGAGATGTCAAAAAATGATGTCATTGTAATCAAATTATCGTGTAAAAAACAATTATGAAAACTTAGTCACACATCTTTTCTTTGGAATGAGAACTAATATTTGAGTGCAGTTCTGCGGAAGCTTGCTAGCAGAGTAAAAATGCTGATGTACTTTCATTCGACAACCAGTATTAGTTCTCATTTCATAATATTTACCTTGGAGATCTAAGTCACAATATTTTCTTTGAGTGAGATATCATTGTTAAACACACCGTAATGAGAAGTGTTGACATTTTATTGAAAACCACTCTATATTGCTAATCTGCTATGAAGATTGCTATAGCAGTAGGGAAAATCTGTCAAAATGTGTTGGACTATGTTCTGTCTTGGTAAAATGCAGTAACTTCTCATATTTAGGCTCTTATTTAATTGCCATTTTTACTCATCAATAAAAAAGGGGCTATCTGTTTTACCCTTGGCCGCCTCCTACTTGAAGCCTCTCCACCAGTTAGATTCAGCTGGAATGTTCCTTCTTGTAAGAGGCCTTCCTGTTCTATGTTAATGTCAGACTTCTGATACATGCTCACTTTGTCACTTCTTTATCACACTTGATAGTTACATGTTTTACTTTCCCAGTAGTCTACACTCTATAATAAGTGGGTCCTAGTTTGTTTGTTTGTTTTGTGGTTTGTTTTTCACTATTCTATATCTAGTAAAATATATATATATTCAATTGATAATTGTCACCTGTGTAAGGTTAAGTTAGTCACATAAAATCCTAGTTTTCATTCTTTTATGGAAACTTGGGCAGTTGAATGAGACAAAGTATTGAGACCTCATAAAACTTAAATCTGTTGACTGTTTTTGAGCAGTTTCCTAATCCCATATAGACTTTAAAAAATTGAAAAGTTGAAAGGGAAGGGCAGGTAAATTATACCAGGTTTGCAAATAGTTTTCCATATTCATTGCAGCCAATCAATGTATTCATTCACCGTGCATGTCACTGTGTACAACAGGAATAACTCCTGTCCTCAGAATTTGCAGTTGAGAAAGGAATAAAAAGCCACAAACACAAATAGCTTCAACTTCGTTAAGAGTTTATCTTTTAACTTGTTAAAAGTCAGACTGAGTATTTTATTTGAAGATTCTGCTGTCACTTTCTGCTGAAATTATGCCGAGTTCCACGAAAAAGTATCTGCAGTGTGTTTGGAAGATGAGGGAGAATAAAAAATAGTCAAAGAGGACACGAGATGGCATTAAAAGTAGAGGAAATAGTATTGTCAAATCAATGGAAATGAACTTAGATACTATTACTTGCCAGTTGGAATGCTAGGGATGAAAGTACAGACCAGAAAAGGACTCTAATGATGGGGTATCATTTTACCCTTGACATTCTATGTATGGTTGCATGCATCACCAGCCTAGGAAGAAAGGAGGAAAGTTTTCATTTTCAATATCCACATCTCACACTTCATTTCTTCTGATGCACCACTACATGGGCCATGCTTACCCTTAAGTCCCACGAATACAGTATGTTCTATCTTTTAGTTATGTGGTGATGCACAGGAAGAGAGAGGTGAGTGAGTAACACTAGTGCTGATTGCAGTTAATAATGCCAATGCTATTTCTTGAATTTTACATACTAAAAATTAAGGAGTGCTATATAAATACTAGGAAGAAGAAAGCTGTAAGTATTAAAAAAATCAAAGACAAATGCAAACTTTAACCAGAAAACAACAACTCAAGACGTTCCCAGTCTCCTGAAATAAATAGATCTGTATAGCATCATAACATAGGTGGTATGTACTTTAATACCAGGAGTACACAGATACAATAACCACTGGGAACCCAAAGAAATTATAATATTTAAATACATTTTAAATTCTGGTTATTAGTTAATCTCTAAAAACCTATTTACAACATGAATTTTCAGTTCATAAAAATTGCCCAAAACAACCTTTGGCTCAGAACTGGTCATCACTTAACATATTAACTATCATGTGAGTTATTAACTATTTTTGAAGGTTTCACATTACTTTTAAAAAATTTTTGATTAAAATGAGGAAGCACACAATTAAGGTACATTGTTTGCGTTTATAAGGTAAAGACTGAATTGTAGTTCACATTACTTTTCATATTACTAATTTTCAAGTTTTTAAATTACTTATAATTGATGTATGTTTGGGTATCATTTTATTATTATATTTCTTAATAAGACATCAAGGCCCCAAGGAAATATTTTCTTTTTGTGTGTGACTGACAGTCAAGGTGTTAAAATAAATTAAAAAAAAATGGCCTCATCCTTTAAAAAGTCAAGTTAAAATATGTCTCAATCATTTGTCAATACAAGAGTGAGATTTAGTACATTCTTAAGTCAGAGAGGTTTTAGAGAAAAATGTCATATTTCCAATGTTAACCCTGTTTGACCAACATAATTGAAGAAAATCTTTGCATTGATTTCCAATGACTTGGGCATTTCTCCATTCATTTCTCAAACATACTGAATTTTCTGCTTGTATCTAATGCACCATCTTTCATCCAAACCTTAAAAAAGTAGTGTATACAAAGTCTATGCTTAACTTTAATATGAAATGTTAAGCGAAATTTTAGTTGACTTTATTGAAACAATTCAAGAAAAAATTCCAAGGGTCTTCTAATTATTGGCATATTTTGCATAAAATTACATGAGATAATTATGTTGTCCTTTCTCTTATAGATGCATGTCTCCATAGGATTTAAAATAATAATAACAATAAACAATATGTAGACTCTTACGTGCTAATGTTCTAGGTACTTATCATATTTAGACTTGCTTAATACTCAGATCCTCTTTGAAATAGGTTTTTTTGTCACCAGTATTTCACAGATGATGAAAGTCGAGTTATAAGCATTCAGTTAGTCTATTTCATGCAATATAGGTGACCAGTGGTTCAGTTACATTAAATCCTAGCCATTCTGAACTGGAAGCAGTTCTTTAGACAGTTGTAGTACCTTTCAAAAATATTTTGCATTGGACTCCTTGTTTGCATCAGTTCAAAAGTACTCCCTATTCACATTTACTTCCTGAGAATCAAATATCCCTCTTCTGAGTCAAATAGGTAGCAATTTCACATGAAAATATCTTATTAAGAGGTATTTATTACATTCCTAATCTGTGTATGTGGCCAGCTTTGTGCTAAACCTGTTACAAAAACTCAATGCAGCCCTTCCATCCAGCTTCCCTGAGTGTAGTGAACTAAATTCCAATTGCTCCAGGGCTGAGAATTATGATTTACCAAACAAAAGGTCACATCCTAAGACCTCCTGTTTTGATACTTTGTGTCTCTTGTCCATTAGTTCACTAGGTATAGGAACATAAAAATATACAAATGCTAAAAGGTTTTCTTTCTGTTTTTTATTTTATTTATTTATTTTTGCAGTTTTTGGCCGGAGCTGCGTTTGAACCCACCACCTCAGGCATATGGGACTGGTGCCCTACTCCTTTGAGCCACAGGTGCCGCCCTTTATTTTATTTTTTATTGAACACACAGACTTAAAATTTTGAGTTTATCTTAAAATGGCCCTAAAGAAATTTCTATTGTAGGCTGCATGCTATATATTATTATGTGTGTGCATGTGTAAATGTGTGTGTGTGTGTGTGTATGTGTATTGAAGATTATTTTCCTTGGAGAGAGACAAATAAGAATAATTAGAAATTAGAAATCAGGTCAACTAAATTGTGGTCTTTAAAACATGAAATCTTCGGTGTTTTTTTTTTTTTTTCTCCCTAACAAAAATACTACTCAAAATGCAAGTATGTCTGTAACCTCAGAGATTAATAATTTTTTTTCTTTGATTGTTTGTTGTGGTTGCTTTTATTCAAGTAATGAAAACAGAACAAAGCTGCCCATGTTCAAACAGCAGTGATTCTGTAGTCTTTACAGATATTGTCTGAATCTAATTGGATTTTAATGAAATGATATTTCCTTTGTGATAAGTACATAAAAATTATGTTTTTAATTAACATCACAAGGTATAAGCTATAGATACCAAGTTTCAATAAAAGTAATATTACTTTAATGTTTTCTTCATTTAGAAAAGACAGAAGTAGTAACAACTTGGTAGAAAAAGTGAATAAATTAAATGGACAATGATTAGTGCCTGGGCCTTCGCATCCTAGTGTTTTGCAAGATTTGGTATGTTTATTTTCTTTATACATTTAAGCATTTATTAGTAGGCATTTTTTTTTGAAAGACTTTCTGAAATTTTTTTTTAATTTTTGTCATAAGATTTTGTTAAAGTGCTTGCATAAGATTGTAAAAATGCTAAGTTCAGTTCACATGGTAAACATCATTTTAAACAATGGCCATTATATGTTCTGAACCCTAAAAAAGAAAAAAAGCAATACTAATTTGTAATACAGGAAAGTGTATTTGTAAAATGTACCCAGTTTTTCATATTAAATTTCTACTAATTGATTCAGAAGAAGAATATTTGATTTACAGGAAATAAATGTGAATAATAAACAGTATTTAGAAAATTCAGGAGTAAGTGGGAAAAGAGGGTTGTCTATATGATTTCAAAAGTGGATGAAAAAACCATGAGAAGGAAACAAAGAAGAAATTACAGAAAATCGAGCTCAATCAGTCCTGTTGATCTATCAGTTCAAGATAGATTGCCTTGCTTCTGTTAGTTATTAATTATATTTCCATTACCTACCAGTGACTAGTATTAGTGATATACATAATGATCTATGCATGTGGTCACTTACAAATTAGCAAACTGATTATGCTGATTTATTTAATGATTGATTTGAAATTTTTTCCAAATTTTACCACTGTTCATTGTATTTATGTACATTTTATGAATTTTTAAAAAATATCTGATTTAAGTTAAGCATTAATGCTCATTGAAACATAAAAGTGATTGTCACAGAAGCACATATTAAAATTTGCAAATTTCCTCATAGAAGTTAGATGAAAAGTGTGTCTCCTATTCTACAGCCCCAAACAGATGGCCTTGTGATTAACTCTTTCTTCCTGGTTTAACCATTTTTCTCACTCAGTGTCTAAACTGTTTTAAGAAAACTAAGTGAACATGTGGAATCAGAAATTATCATGAGCCTCCGTAAGGCTAAAAGCCTCAAATTTTCAGTTAAAGGAGACATCCTAAATTTCTGAATCCAGAGAGAATATTTGTATTCCTTCACTTTCTGTACAGCTGAAATAGTCCCATTTACTCATTTTTAAAGACTTTCAAATGTGAGAAAAGAAAAAAATGGTGCAGAGACATGATTCATATTCAAACAATGCAAATCAGTAAAGTGCAAAGAGTTTTCTCACTGGTATTTCAACAAAATATGTATTTGCAAATATATGGATTTTTACTTTGCATTTTTCTTTAACATTATCAACTAAATATTTGACAATTTATACACTTGTCCAGGTGCTATAAATAATTATGTTTGTTTGCTACTTGGTTATACACACACACACACACACACGCACACACGCACACATGTTAAGGAATAATCTACCTGAGTAAATTAAATAAATCTTTTCTATACCTGTGTGATCATTATACCAGATCAAGATAGAGAATGTTTCTAGTAACAATGAAGGCTTCTTATCATATACTGCCAATAAGTAAACTCCAAGGATAATAAGTATTGTTATCACTATCACTACTTAGTTTTGACTTACATGGAATTTTCTATAAATTGATTGATTTTGACTTACTAACACAGTAAATACTCTTTGGTTTCTAAATTCTCTTGCTCAGCATTATAACTCTGAGATTCATGTGTCAATAATTTACTATTTTTCATTGCTGTGTAGAATTCCATTATATGACGGAAATTATACCATCGTTAATTTACCCATCCTGCTTTTAAAGAACATTTAGAATATTCAAAGATTTTGTTTATTATGAATGAAGTTACTCTTAACATTCCCATACAGGGTCTTTGGGTAGCAAAGAATACTCAAATATGTGAGTTTATTGTTGGCTTTGGAGTCATAAGCAGTCTCCAAGGGACAGTGAGAGAAGAATGAAGAGAAAGAACAAAAGAGAGAAGCGGAGGAAGAAGAGCAAAAACAGAAATAAGAGGAGGATGAAGAGGAAGAAGGGGGAAGAAGCGGCAGGGGCTACAACAGCTGCCTGAGCTGAGGGTGATTCAGCAGATGCCTCCCTGCCAGGAATGGCGTGCAGTTCTTAAATTTGCACCCTAAGTGTGGGGCAAATCCACAGAAGTGAAGCAGAAACACAAACTACCCGTGAAGATAACACAGTCTGCTTTACTGGCCAAGGGAAACTCCCTGTGGAAGAAAGCAACCCCCACTTGCTAGTTCACAGAATTACAAAAGTGAACCTACAATTTTAAAGAGTATTATAGCAATATCAAACCTACGAGAAAAGAAGTGATCAGAAGTAAGAATCAGGAAAAACAAAAATGACAAAAATAGACTCTGAGGGAATTCAGATATTGAAATCACTCAGTATAAAGGATAAAATAACTCCACATGAAATATTTAAAATGTGGAGCCATGTAAGTTTACTATAACCTTTTTGTGGCAAAAATATGGTATTTAGAAAGAAATTTATTTACAGTCCATGAGAATACATTACTGGCTGGGATGTTAAGTCACTTTGGAAGCTGGCATGATGGTATATGGAGTTAGAGGTACACCCACCTTTAGACCCAGCCATGCCAAGTCTTGGCCTTTACCCCTGAGAAATAAGAACAGAAAAAAATCCTGCAAATGTACATAATGGTTTCATAAAAATGCACCAAACTGGAAATAACTATGTACTGACTGGCGTATGGATAATAAAATAAAGGATGGACATCCATCCAGTGGTATACTATTCACAAAAATATAAGGAATAGTAACTGATGGATCAAAATGGATAAACTCCAAAAGCATTACTCTAAGTAAAAATAGTTTCTCTCAAAAAAATGTATTCACTTATTTTGGGGATGAGTCCATAAAAGAATTCCATATGAAAAGTAGGAAAAGGCAAAGTTATAAAGACACTACCCAGAATGGCATAGCTGGGGCTGGGGTTGAGGGCTGGGTGTGTTCACAAGGGGTCATGAAGACATGTCTTTAGAGAATTATGAAAAGAGTTTATATTTATACTATGGTAGTAATCTCAGGGCTGCATGCATTGGTCAAAAATCACAAAAATAAAGACTTAAAAAGAGTAAATTTATCAATTATGCCTTAGTAAACCAGACTTAAAAATAGGAAAATAGAAAATGACAGGCAAATCTCCATCAGGATGAAGTGGTAGTTAACCAAAGCACGCAGTGAGAAAAGAAGGTATTCAATCATAATGAGTTTAAAATCCCTTTAGGAATATATTTTCATATTTCACAATGAAAAAATACGTAGATTTGAACATTAAAGAATTAAAACAGAAAATGTATAATCTTCACTGTATATAACAAAATCATTTTCTATTTTTCTACATATGTTTATATCATAGACTCACAATATAAACACTTACGAAGGAACAGACGGAAACTTCCTTAATTTGATCAACATATCTCAGAAAAAAAACATTTACAATAGTGACAGTAAACATGGAAATATGTAAAAGGATTATCTCTAAAAATCTCTTTATCAAAAATAAGAAATATCAAGAAAACGAAAAGACAAGTCACAGACTAGGAAAAATATTTCCAAACACTGTATCTGATAAAGCATTATTATCCAAAAGAACTCTTAAAATTCAACAGTAAGAAAACAGACTATTTTAAAAATTAGTCAAAAATGTTAACACACACCTTAGCAAAGAAGATCTAACATGGCAAATATGCATTCGGAAAGATATTCTGCCTCATATGTCATCTGGGAAATATGAATTGAAACAGTGAGTTACTATTACACACTTATTAGAACGGCCACGCGCTGCAATGCAGACGCCACAACACGCTGGTGAGGATGTGGAGCAGGGAGACTCATTCACTGCAGGTAGAGATGGAAAATGGTACAATCGCTTTGGAAAACACTATGGGAGTTTCTTACAAAATCAAACATACTCTAAAAATGCAACCCAGCAATTGGACTCCTTAGTATTTTTCTAAGAGGAGAAAAGTTAACGACCACACACAAACCCACTCTAGGCAATGGACTATTTTTCAGTGCCAAAAAGAAATGAGCTATCAAACTGCTAAAAGACAGGAAGGAAACTTCCATGCTTATTACTGAGTGAAAGACGCCATGTAGTATGTGATTCCAACTGTATGACATTCTGGAAAAGGCAAAGCTATGGAGACAGCAAAAAAAATCAGAGGATGGCAGGGTTTGGGGGCAGGAAGAGGAGCACAGATGATTTTTAGGGCAGTGGCGCTGCCATAATGGTAGCTACATGTCATTACACATCTGTTCAAACCCACTGACTACACCACACCAAGAGGGAAGCCTAATCAAACCATGGACTTTGCCTGATGCGCCAATACAGATCCGTCAATTATAAGAAATGTCCCACTACAGTGGAGGATGTTGATAATGGGGGAGGCTGTGTTATGTGTGGCGGTCAGGGGTCTGTGAAAAGCCTCGATCCCGACCTTCTGCTCAGTTCTGCTGTGAATCTAAAACTGCTCTAAAAATTGTAATAAAAAATAATAGAATAAAAAATAGGCAACCACTTCAAAATGTTAGTCATAGGCAAAATGAGACATGAAAAGATATAAGATGTACAAGGGCTAGAAGAAATGGAGAAAAAGTCATTATTCAGAGATCAAATGGTTATCTATACAGATCAACCCATATAATATACAAGCAGATTATTAAAATTAATAAGAGAATGTGAGGCCAGGTGTGGTGGCTCATACCTGTAATCCTAGCACTCTTGGAAACTGAGGGAGGAGGATCCCTTGAGCTCAGGAATTTGAGATCAGCCTTAGCAAGAGTGACAGCCTGTCTGTACTAAAATATAAAAATTAGCTGGACATTGTGATGGGTGGTATAGTCCCGGCTACTCAGAAGGCTGAGGCTGGAGGATCATTTGAACCCAAGAGTTTGAGGTTGTTGTGAGCGAGGCTGCCTCCACAGTACTCTAGCGTAGACAACAGAGTGAGATTCTGTCAAAAAAAAAAAAAAAAAAGGAAAGAGATAATATGGCTTTTGAGTCAAATAATATAATCTGTAAACAAGTGCATTGCCTTACTAAATGTTCATTCAAAAAAGTAAAACTATGGAGACAGTAAAAAGATTAATGGCCGGCAGGGATTCAGACCAAGGAGGGATGAACAGAGGCGCACAGATTTTTTAGGCAGCAACGCTACTATAATATAGAAAGAAACATGACTTTTGTAACTTACTTCTTTAGAAATACTAAAATAGTTACACTACTTGCAGATGGAAAGACTAAAGGTAATCAGAAAATGTATTCAATTAAATGGGAGAGTTATCTATTTATGAATGCCATTCAAATGCAAATATCTGTAAGTAAACTTTTATGAGTATATTTTATAAAAACGGCAATAAAAGTAGGTTTTTATATCATTGAGTTTCACTGTGAAACACGCAGATGGGAAGCAGAGTGTATCTGTGACCAGTGCAAGCAGCAAAGGCATTTACAGAGGACAGAAGGAGATAACTGCTTACAAACTCTATGTCAGTACAGCCAATGCTTTCACAAATTAAATCCAATACCTGTAAGCCTCATTTTAATGTCCCCTGAAGAGTCAAACATACAGAAGCCTAATTTTTTACACAGCTGTTTCCTCAAATAAAATTTTAGTCTATTATGAATACTCATTTCTTTCTTGATAAACATTTTAACAAACCGGAGAAGAAGCATTTCTTGTGGATTATGTTTTCAAAGTGAAAGAGAGTTATAAAAAATGAAACATAGCTTTGGTCAATAAAGCCTATCCAAAGCCTGGAAACATTATAAGTAAACCTATTCCCCAAAGTCTTCATAAAACACGACGGACACAAATAATTAGAACCAGGCAGTGAAATACCCTACCTGTCTGGCTAATGGTTGTGATGAAAAGCAACAAATACCTTTGCTAAATCAGATAACATAAAGCCGAGAGCAAGAACTGGTGTCAAGAAATAGACTTCCAAATGAAAACACAGGTCTTTGGAAAACAGACAACTATGCAACAGAACGTATTGGAGGAATGCTTCTGGCATCTTGAAGAGACCTAGGAGATAATGTCATCACCCACAAACTACCAGGAACAGGCCGAAAGTTAGTAGAATATCCTCAGTTAACAGAATGAAAACATATGATTGTAGATTTCTGATAATCATCTGTTATATGCATGACAGAAGTGCACAACTCCAGGAAAATCTTTATGCTGCGAAATCCTTTTTGCCTACATAAGAAGAATGATTTAAAGTTGAACAAGCTGCTTTTTGAGGATTTTGGAATTGGTCTCGTGGCTTACTTAGAATCAGCGCTCAGGATTTGTAATTGTGAAACGGGCCCTGAAAATTCTCGGCTTAGCATGCATGATTTTTCACTACTAAATTCAGCTCAACCTATTTGTTCTGCCTCCCACTGTTTCCCTGAATTAGCTCTTCCACCTCCTTTGGTGGGTTGGTTTTTCTCCTTTGTGCCTAGCTCAGAGCTGGAATATAATCTTCCACTTTCTCATGCGATTTTGACTTCAGGGCCTCAGTCAAGGTCTAGTCCTGCCTACTCTTGGCTGCCCTTCCACTTACTTTTCACACTCTTCCTACATGTGAAATATATTGGTGGTCTGGTACTCACAGAGCACTATTCCAGAAAATGGGAGACAGCCATAGTCAAAAGAAATAGAATTCCTACTCCCAGAGGCATATCTTCTGCTGGAGGTGACAGCAAACACACAAACATAAAAATCATCATGGAATACATTGGTTGAGAAGGTGAAAGAAAAAATAAAGCAGGAGGGGAGATTTGAGGTATGAGAAGCTTAGCCATGGAGGATCGATCTTTCAGGACATTATAAGGACTTTCGAAAATCGCTTATAGAATTTCTCATAATTCAATTACTTCATTTACCTTACTTCCCACCAACATTTCAAAAACCTCAAGTAGACAGAGATTGAACTTCTATTTTCCAATGTAGCACCCGTGCTGTACACGATGAATCCGTCAGTGGCAATGAATATGTTAGAGAATAACAAATCCTCAAGAACACGTTGGACCTCTCAGAAGTTCAAAACAAAATAACAAGATATAATTTTGAACCCTTCAGTTATCTAGAATTATTATTAGCGAGAGCCTATGTTTGGATAGTAAACAATGAACAAATAATGAATATACTTATAGCTGGAAAAGTGATTGATAAAACTTTCTAAAGAGGATATTCTTTTAACATAAAGCAACTTTTTTTTTTTTTTGGAAGAGTTCATAAACATGTTCTAGAATGTTACCTGCTCTGAGTTCCATCTAAGGTTAAAGATGTTTTTACATCAAGGCATTTATGACTGATATGATTATTTAATGAAAAAAAAAAGTCACGAAAATCTAAGTGCCCTGTAGTGAGCTAAATAATTATTACTTAAACAGGAAATTAAGCATAACCATTCTGTAAACATGTTATAGAAAAATATATTTCATACACGTACTCATTATCTGATACAGAGTGAAAAAAAATTACCCGCAAATCCCCATTGATTCTAACTAAACACAAATTTTTTAAAAAATGACTGCAAATCTCAATTGATTCTAACTAAAAAAAATAATAATAATAAAATAAAATGTCAATACGTCATTAAGATATCATGTTGTCCCTTCTCATAAAGACAGAATTTGAGCTGGGAGCATGGCCACCTGCTAGAGATGATTTCCCAGTGAAATTTGCAGCAAAGTGTTACTGTAAGACCGATTACTGACAATGATTTGTGAATAGAAGTGATCTTTGAACATTTCCTTCAAAGTACTAGGCCTATCCTCACTTCTTCTTCTCCTCTTGCTCACTGGAATGAACACATCATGGTGGTAGCCAGGCTAGCCAATTTGGAAACAAGATAGAAGCTACGTGATGGAGGTCGCAGAGCATAAGAGAAGGATCTCTAGTGACTGGTGACCTACCACCAGTGGTCTTGGAACATCTAATTAGAATTCTACAGAAGAAAAAAATAATAAGCTTCCAACTTGTCAAAACTATTGATATCTTGTGTCTCTCTTCTAAAAGAATTGATCCCATATCATAACAAATTCACTTTTATTCTTGGGTGCTTTTGTCCATTCTCTAGTTTTTTTCCTATCATAAAAATACACCAATTGATAAATCTAAAACTAAATGCATTAAGTCAACAGAATAACAGGGTATCTGTAGAGAAACAATAAAAATCAAAGTAAGGACAGTCAGGAAATACTCAAAATTTTGAATATTATGCTTGCTCCTGGGCTGAAGATTTAGAAAATAATATTGTCCAAATAGAGTTTTATTAAAGCAAAGCAACAGAATAATTAAGCATTAAGTATCATAATTAGATATTATATGAGGTGTTATGAAGGAATTGGGGAATATGATGTTGTTTGTTTGTCAATATTTGTTATTAAGGAATATGAAGGTGTTATGAAGAATTTTATCTGAGAGTATAAGAAAGAGGAAAGACATCACTATTGTTTTCAAAAATTGAATAGTTTTAAGTGAAAATGAAATCGGCAGGTTTTTTTAAAGCAGCAATGTCCCAAATCAGATCAATGGTAAGATATTGTGATGCAAAAAGCAACCCAGATAAGTAAGAACTTTGTATTGCTTAGCTTCTCAGAAATGGGATGTCTTGCTCCCAAAAGAAAGAAGGTCTGGGTTAAAGGAAATGGGTACAAAGAGATGGATTGCTTGGCTACTGTGATTCTGCACTTGGTAGACCATGCAATAGGCTGTGATTCCCCAGGAGACTTTTGTATATTTCAGTTCTGACATCCTCTTCTACACTCACTGATCCTCTGGACTGCTTAAGGAAATAAGTCTCGTCTGGGGTGCTCTATTGATTTGAGTATATAAACAATAGAGCTCCTTAGTCCAATTTCATCAGTTATACTGGTTGACTTTTAAATAACTTTGCCATTAAATACCCTATTTCATAAGAGATGATTAAAAAAAAATACTAGACACTGTATTGCCCTGAACAATATAGGTAATTCTAAACCCAAGCCTCTACTGTACACAGAACATCTCACTATTTCTCCCAAGTTTAATAAAAATTTCCATACAGGACAAGGTAAGTCCTCACTTAACATCATTGATAGGTTCATGGAAATTGCAACTCGAAGTGAAAGGCTGTATAGCAAAACGAACTTTACAACAGGCTAATTGATTTCAGGAAAAGTTCCCAGTATAGATTTCTGGTCATAAAACACCACCAAACTTCTAAATTATGACCAAAAACTTCTGATAGCAAACATTGAAATTAATGTGAGCTATATTTACATATAAGAAAAATTAATAAAATTAATAAAAACAAGCACAGTGATCATTTACAAGGGTAAATCCAGTTCAGTGTCATTGGAGATACAGCCTCTTCCAGCAGCTCTGGGTGGGAGGCAGGACCAGTCCCATGCAGGACTCCATCCCATCACAGGGCGTGCTTACACACATAATCACCTTCATTCCCATTCACCTAACATGCACATCTTCCAGATATTGGAGGAAACTAGAGTACTCACAGAAAACCCCACACAAACACAGGATGATGACGCAAACTCCAGGTAGACAGTAGTGTTCTTTTTTTTTTTTTTTTTTTGCCCCTGACTGTGTTCTGACAAAGTGATGTTGAACAGAGCAAAGTTATTTGAGGATCTGCTTATCTGCTTTAACTGCTAAAAATGAGTGGCAATGCAGCCACAGAGCCTCCACAGGGACTTCATGGCTTATTATCTCAGTTACTTGTCCCATAACAGAAGGGCTCTCTCCATTTTACCACTGTTTGACACCTCCCTCTCCAATTCTGGCACCCTTTGGCCATGGGTGCCAGGGAAAGAGCTACTTGTGGAGACTTCTTTGAATTCATCCCAGCCTAGAGCAATGAAATAGGCAAGGCCTCCTGACCTGCCCCTAGACCTCACAGATTCCCAGCTGAGTGGATATACCTTCCAGCCCTCACACCACACAACTTCTCCTGAATTCTCTGGCTTGCACTATTAGTCATATGAATGCAGGAAAATCACAATGGCCAAAGATGGTAATTCTGAAGTTGAGTAGAAAAAAGGGCTAACAACCGAAGGAAGCCACTGACTGAAGTATGTTATGCATCTCTGTTGGAAGGACCATTAAAGAAAGAGGGTGGCAATCCAGCAGTCCCTTGAGAGACTCTCAACAGAGGCAGGAACAGACAAGCCTGGTGAACCCTGCCCTAGACGGGAAGTGCAAGCCCGCATTTTTATGGGCACACACACTGAGGCAGTGCCATTGCCAGCTCAGTCACCAGCTGTCTCATGAGGTTCTTTGGGGGAGAATTGCTCATCACCCCAACTGGCTACACACCATGGAGGCAACTGCCCTCTGCTAATAGCCAGAAGTGCTGAAACAACACTTTGGTTCTGGGCAGGTGCTGGGTGAATGTAATTTCCTCGTAGACTGTCTGCTCCGTAATTGGATACTTGCAAATGCTTCCGCCGGTGACGGTGTCCATGCTGCTGCTGCTGAGACTGGTGATGAGTTGGGCACAATCTCGGTAGGAACCGGAGCACTCAGGATAACTCCGCAATCCAGAGAGTTCACCCCTATGTCTTTCCTTATAATATGGTCCATTTTTCTTCCGCCTGCTGAGTAAAAGCTGTTAGGAAGAGATTAGAAAGCCTATAACCATAATGGAATACAAGAGGTCACAAGGATAAGAGGAAACTAAGACATGAAAGAAATAAGTAAAGGAAGAGAGTAGAATCGTTTGAGAAAGTTTTGCTAGGAGTAGTTTCTTAGTTAAACTTTACTTTTTGTTGAAGACGCACCTCTCAAGGCCAAGGCCCGATGGCGTCTTACAAGTGTTTCCTGTGTGGGGTGAGAACAGGTGCACCACTGGGGAGGCTCGGATCACAGACACCATCTGAAATTTCCTGATCCAAGGACTCGGGGGAAGGAGGTGTCCAGGCCCATCTTCTATGCTGGTCCAGGGCCGAAGCAAGATGGGTACAGGGTCTTCTCTGGCATGTCACCTGCATACAAACGAAGGAGCTAGGAGATCCCTCTCAGTGATCCAAGAGCCTCCCAGGCTATGGCAGCCAGTTGTCTGATGTTAAAGGTCTTACTCTTTAGACGGAATAATGACTCAGCAAAAGAATGCAAAGTGAGGATGTCACAGGAGGACTAGGCTGGCATGCGGAGGGAATTCGAAATTCTAATAATTCAAACTGTTTTCACCCCTCCTACTTTGGGATGTTTTAATAAGCTGTAAATGGGAAAACAAAACCTTCCCTGACTCACAGAGAAATGAGACCTATGAGGTTTGCTTTACCTCACACCAGAGGAGCGTGGCTGCCTTTGTCTCTGGATGTGCAGCACTCAGGTCCCCGGTGTTAGTATCTGAGAGTCTAAGCATGCAAATTTGGTTACAGTGCTATTTGACATTTAAATATCCAGTGTCTTGAGATGACTCACGGGAACTATAGTTCTTTGTTTTCAACACTGTGTGTTCAATCGTCCCAGAATTCTGCCTTTGGTGGTGGGGAGGAGCGATATGTAGAAAGAGCAGAGGGAAGTTTAACATATAAATTTAAGTGTTTAGAAAGCATAACCCTCAAATGGGCTTTCCCATTACTGTAGTGATTTCTGGTGACCTTTATGCTGAATCAGATGCTCAAATCATGTTTATTAAAGTGATTGTGTTCAACAAGTCCAGTTCTAAGCAAAACTGGGCTTCTCAGAACAGCAACACCACGTGTGAATTAACTAGAATTAACAGTACTTTATAACCCCGTTGTAGATGGCAGTAGGCTGTAGCATGTTTGCTAATGTTATGTACTTGGACTCCTTGTTTCTGCTCTTTCATGGAAGCCAAAAGATACTGTGAATCAGAGGGAGATGATGTTAAGCTTTCCATCTGTGGCCGCATTTGTCAACAAGAATCAAAACCACCTTCCAGTATGGCTCCAGGGGTGCTGTGCCATTTGGGTATGAATCATATATTAACAGATTGGCCATGATACCTCAAAGAATAAGTTTTATATGCTAAAGGCAAATGCACTGTGCCATGCCGGATTCACCCCATTTACAAAGCACATTAAGGCTGACTGTTTGTGGGTGTAACACCTTTGGCACTAGATGCCAGAGTTGGAAGCTCAGTGCAATGAACTTGGATGAGTTCTATGACAGATGGCTGTCACTCACAGCTGTTTGTGCCTTCAAAACTGACGATAAATAATTGCAAGGCATGCGTCTCTGGGGTTGTATACTGTTTTGTATTGTCTGTTGTATTGTCTGTTTTGTGTACTTTAGTCACATCCTTTAAGGAGCTCATCTGTATATGAGCCAAACTCTTCGGTTGAGGAGGGGGGATAATTCTACATAAAAGTATACCAAAAATTATTTTAAAAGGAAAAGAATCAACTGGAATTAGGATAGTTCTTCTGGATCCCTACTTAAGGGCAAAATTCAAAGTTAAAAATAATTCCCATTTACCTACTCTTACATGCAAACACACACTTACATACACACCCACATATTCATTAGATCCATAACTTACAGCTTTTTTCCATATTTCAATTAATGTCTTAATCTATTAGAGTCATAAAATGAGTTATAAATATGTGTATATGTATATAAAAATATAGAGAGAGGGTGCCAAAAATGTATACACATTTTAAGAACAGAAAAACTGTATTAAAATCGTAATGCTCAAATCAAAATTGACTTCTGCAATTACAAGAGGTACTCCAACATAACTTGTATTCATCTTTTGTTATCAGTATGTATTATTACAATTTTAGTACAGTTTTGTCTTTTGTTAAAATGTTCATCTATCTTCTATATACATGAATGTATATATGTATATATACATATATGTGTATATATATGTGTGTGTATATGTATATATATGAATATATATATATATAGTGAGTGTGCGTGTGTTCATGTGTTTATATTTTCTTTTTTGGTATTCACCTCTGCCCGAGTTGTATTAGTTTCATAGGGCTGCCATAATTAACTACCGGAAACCAGATGGCTTAGAAATAACAAATTTTGTCTCTCACTGCTGTGGAGGCTTAACATTTAGAATTCAGGGTGTCAGCAGAGTCATGCTCCCCAAAAAAACTCTAGAGGAGATTTCCCTTTTGGGAAATCACGGAGATTTGCTGTGTCTTCTGGCTCCAGGATTTCCTTCACAGAGACATACCTTTCCAATCTCTACCTGCCTTCAGATGGATTCTTCTCTGTGTACTTCTGTGTGTTTTTTCCTATTCTTATAAGCATACTAGTCATTAGGTCCACCCTCGTCTAGGATGACTTCTTCTTATCATAATTAGTCACATCTGTGGGGAACTAATTTCTTCATAAAATCACATCCTGAGGTTCCAAGTGGTCAACAATCTTTGTAGCACACTATCCAACCCACTATAGGAGTTGAGATGAAAGTGTTACCTAAAGTGGGGTTTTGTCTGATCTATTATTGGCAAAGATGTGGGGAAATAAAAATGATTCCTTGCCACTAAGATTTTTCAGTTGCTGCTAGAATCTCCAAATCAGAAGATGCCAGAAGCTCATAAAGAGACACGAATTTAATCGGAGAGAAGCATGAGGACGATGATGTCCCCTCAGTCCTTGGTTATGTGAAGTGGTGCTGGAATGTCTGAACTTGGAAGGGAATCATGACACTGAAAGATATTTTCAAGCTATTAACTTCTTGTTCAAGATGTGTCCTATGGAGACCAGCCACAGGTCTAGCACTAAAGAATTCCATGGGGCCTTTTGACTTTATTATAGAGAGATGTGAGGGACACCGTCCCTACACACACAGACACAGACACACACACACACACATATACTCTCAAGTTGCTGGAAGCCAAGCCAATCTTTATATTTCTCTCACTACTCTGTTAAGGCCAGGGACAGTAGTTTCCAGACATGAGTTTCTGTACTAGTAACCAAATCAGTGCAGCCAAACTCTTATATTAAAAAGACAAACAAACATAAACCAGAGATCAGAAACATGAAAATGAATTCAACTCCTATGACTAACATGGTTAATTTTACATGATGCCAAGCTATGACAATGACAGGAGGATTGGGGAGGTATTAAAAAGAAAGCCTCAGAAGGAAAATATATGTGAGAGAGAGAGACAAAAACAAAGGAAGAAAGATGGAGAGAAACAGGCTTGAAACATTGATATAAGCAGGGAGAAAAGTTGAGGAACAAAGTAAATTACCAAATTGTCATGAAATATACTAAAAGCATTACTAAATGAGTCAAATTTTATCTGAAAATTATAATAACCGACACTCACATAGCAGTCACTGAATGCTAGGCATTGTTCTTGGCAGTAAACACATCCTCTTTCTCTCTCATTTATTTAATCCTCACAACATGTGATCTAATTAATATATCCAGGAACTGAAGCACAGAGTGCAGAGCTTAGTAAATTGCTCAGGAAACCCAAGAACTTTGGGAAAATTTGACTCTACCGAGTAAAGTTACACATATGCAGCTCCCCAATGATCCAACAATTCCGCTCCCCAAATAGCCTCCAGCAAATCCCTTTTGCAAATAGACCAGACAATGCATATGTGAATGCTCATGGCAGCTACATCCATAACTGCACATTAAGTGGAAACAACCCCTACCTATGTTCATTGACAGTCAAGGGTGATTCTTTCTCATAGAATGATGCTATAGAGCAGTGAAAAATGAAAGAACTACCTTTACATGCATGATAATGGATGAGTTAGAAATAACAGATTGAAGAGAAAAAGGTCAAGGTGTTTTAGAGAGATCAAACAGGAGGCACAATTAATTATATATTTTTGGAGACATGTATACTGGCAAAGCTCTGCAAGGAAAAAATAAGCAAGAAAAATAAGCAAATAAAGCAGAAATCAAAATTTAGGAATTGGTTCTCTTGTAATGGAAAGCCAAAAAGTAGAATTGTGGCAATACAGGGAGATTAAGTTTGAGATAAAGAGCGGGCTCTTGTGTATATTATACTTTCCTTCTTTCTTATAGACCCAAAAATTTTGCTTAGAGGAGCATGGTTAATCCCTAATCCCTATTATTTTTATAGTCAGAAAATTAATAAAAGATAATGAACAAAAACTGTATTTAAAGGGGAGATCACTCAGGATGAGAGTATAACTAAGACAGAACTTGATGAACAGACATTTCAGAAATCAATTATGTTGTGGTACAAGCTACATTATTTTTCTGATTCCTTTGCAGAAGAACTTCTGGATTTTCACTTTTGACTTTAATACCTGGTGAGAACGAAATGTTCTAATCCACAAGGGAAGAAAAAGAACAATAAATATAAATGGAATGAACTAATCAAAATTTAAATTATGGATAGGAATATAAATATCATATTTGTCAGAAAATGATTTTGGCTATAAGTTTGGCTATAATGTTAATAAAGACTGGTCCTCTCAATAATGATTTCAATTTGCAAAGCTGATGTTCTTTACAGAGAGTAAGTAAAAAATCTCATACAAGGAATTAATGCATCTTATCACTTCTGTTTAATATTGTATGGCACCAACAGTGGACCAAACCTACCAGCCAGGCCCTGAGAATTGACTTCAACATATTTACAGTGAACATTAATCTCTTGCTTAGCTTTTATACTTAATGATGCTGAGATAATTTTTTAATTCCTACCTCTACACTTTAAGCTGATTTTTAATAACTGTACTTTTAGACACCTATACCATAATTATGACCCAGTGGGATGTGCAAGAGTATTTCAATAGATATTTGTTGAAAAAATATACAAACGAATAAAGGATTTATGAGAATGTGGGTAGCTCTATCATATGTATATGCTGGGAATCTTGGATCTATGTATTTGTACAGTTAAATAGTTTATTCCAACAAGAATTGCATCCTATTAAGGTCTGAAACCCACAAACTTTACAAGACAACTCTTGTAAATATAGTGTTGTCTCCTGTTGCCTGTTTCTACTGAGTTTTCAAATGCATAGATAACACCAAGGAGCGATGGCTCACTGGGAAACACCGGCGAGGACACAGGAGGGAAGAAATCTGTACAAAGACTCTCTTTGTGGAAGGTCAATGTCATTTCTTCAGTTAACATAAAGTCATATATTTTGCTTATTTTAAAAGTAAGCAGTATTAGCTCCCCCTCATCACACTAAAATAAGAAAGCATCTGTGTGACTTGTCAAGACAGAATAAAAATATAACCACCTTTGTGTCTATATAGGAAAAGAAGCATGCTTTTTAATTATTTCAATTGTATTTTTGGGAAAAAAATGAAATGAAAAATAACTGTTTAAAATTTATTTAACAATGGCACAGCTGTTTATTTTAAAATTATGTAAGTTCTTCTGAAGTCATAATTATCAATATCAGAATAGATTTTGTGTCAAAGCACAAGATTTTATGGAAAATGAAGAAAGTGGAAGGGAAATTTGCAATTTCTTGGCATAAGATATATGTCAGTGATTCTCAAATGGATTGCTTGATGAATTATAGCAACAGGCCTCTGAACTGTATATTATCTTTATTTCAGATCAGCAGCCAGAAATGTGGAAAAGCTACCTAGTTTGCTCACAGTCACACAGTCAGACAGCTGTAGAACCAAGATTCAAATGTTCTTCTTCTGGTGCAAACCAGGGCTCTTTCCTGTGACAAATGCCTGACCTCTATAACTTAAGTTCTAAAGGACAACAGTATGTTGACATCCTTTCTGCACGAAGAGACATTCCTGTAAACCTTTTTATTATCAATTTTTCTCATAATTGGTAATTGACGTGGGAGAGGTTAAGAGAGAGAGAAAATAAAATAATGGCATCATAGACAACAGAGAAGTATATTAATCATCTTTATAAACTTTTGATAAAAAAGCATAATCAATTAATATAGTTTATAGTTAAATGCAAAGTAAGCATATGAATACTTTAAGTTAGGATTCTGTCACCTTGCTGAATGTCTCGTATCTATAAAATATAGTTAGAAAGCCAAGACACAGTCTTGAAGAGAGACAACATAAAAATAATAATAATAATAAATAAAGGTTAGAAAAATAGTGCACCAAAACCCCCTCAGCTATTCTCATTCAAAACTTGTTAGGGAAAGTGAAATGAACAAATATATAAAGGTAGAACATCATATTTTGAAGTCAAGACAAGTGTTTGCTTCAATTTGCCTGGAATATTGAGGCAGAGGTTAGAGGTAGACCAGGAGGATGGAGAATAGTGAGCCTTAGGTCACACAAACTGAGGCAGGTCAGATTTAACAATTCACTGGAACCAAGAAAAGAATACTGTTTTATGCATTCGGTTGAAGGTCTCCAGAACTTCAGAGTTATGTGACTTACTCCAATTTCCCTCCGATTTGTGATTGAAGGAGGAGAGTAGAGCACATATATGTTGAAAGAAGAGACAGAGCGTCTGGCAGGCGTGGTTAAACTCGCACCTCCTGCCCCAGAGCAGGAACCAAAGACAGCCAGTAGGACACAATAAATAAATGAAATAAAGTTCATTTCTTTCTGGATGTGGACGTCACACAATGCCTTATGTGTAATGTGTATCACATAAAAGACAAAAATAAGTCATAAAATGAAGGAACTACAGGACTGCATACAGCTCTTGATGACAAACTGTTAATACTGTATATGATTCCTAATAAGATCCTAATGTGTAAAAATACTTTATGGTAAAATTATCATCATAGACAAGATGATAACTATTGGTTATCATCTAATTTTCACATTTGCACCCTATGGTATTCTGTGTAACTGGCTAGAATAGCCATAACTGAGTACAAGGACTAAAATAATACCTTTTTTTTTTTTTTTGAGAGGAGTATCACTCTGTTGCAAGTTAGAGTGCTGTGGTGTCAGCCTAGCTCCCAGCCACTGGGCTGAAGTGATCTCCTGCCTCAGCCTTCCGAGTGGCTGGTACTACAGGTGCCAATGTCTGGCTGCTTTTTCTATTTTTAGTAGAGACAAGGTCCTGTTCTTGCTCAGGCTGGTTTTGAACTCCTGAGCTCAAGTGTTCCTCCCTTTTGGGCCTCCCAGCATGCTAGAATTATAAGTGTGAGATACCACGCCTGGCCTACAATACTATTGTTATAAAATATATTTGATTAATTTTTTGAAATATGAACTTTCACAATCTACCCTTAAATAGCAAATAATTTGGAATTTTGTTTCGTGTTTGGTTGATTCTTTCACCAAATATTTTATTTATGGTGGAATATTAAAATATTTGTGATTTTACACTTAAATTATTTCATTGTTTTATTTGTGGTTTGATCCTTGTGTGTTTCCTTGGGATATTAAGATAATTAATCATTTCATTAGATAATATACCACATTTGTACTTCTAAACATAATCATGTTAACCATTGAATGGTTTCCTACTAAAGCTCTGATGCTCTGCTGAGTCCTAAGCTTAACCAGTGTCTAATTCTAATAACGCCTGTACCAGATAGAGTATTTTCTCCAATTTATAAATGTAGAAACTGTGGTTCCCTCAGGTTTTATAAATAACTGGTCTAATGTTCCACATCAAATAATGCATAAAATCTATCAAATCCCATCAGTCTAAATCTCTGTCCGTTATGGAATCTATATTTTTAATTCTGAAGTATTTTGAGGTAATGTACAGTTGTTTAAAATGTTAATTACTATTTTGTGATTATACGTATCACAAAATAGTAATAAACAAAGGAAGCCCTCCCAGCGGCACTCATAGCCCAGTGAGTGGTAACTTGCAAGGGTGAATCAGAAAGGATGTTGTTGAAATAATGGAGCATAACACAGGCTGTCTCAAAACATTCACAGTATTCTGTCCTGATTCACCAGGTCAGATCTGCCTCCTTTGTACTTTCCCAATTATTTTACTCATTAAGGTTTTATCATTATTTAATCACCTATCTAATATTTTGACAAGAGTAGTAGTGGATAAAAAATTGAGGAAAGACCATTCGATTTGGAAAATAAAATAAATTTAAAAAAGACTTTCATAGTGACCCACATACCTTAAAAAGCATTAAATTTGACTTCAAAGTTTATTATCACTCGACAATATTTTACAATTCCCTGGTGAATGCTGAGATATATGACTTTGGAGTCTTTTCAGTTTTAAGTCTTCTTCAACTGAGAATAAGCTTATGGCTACCCTTCCAAAAGGCTGGGATCTCAGGACATTTTTCCTCCATTTGGCCTCCTTCCTGGCTTTCTGAAAAGATGGGTGGTAAATGCTAGCCTCTTGACCATTTTGTCAATGCACTAACTCATCTGTCTAGGAGTTCACTATCCGCTATTCTAATAGCATTGCCAGGTGTAGCCGATAAAGACAAAATGCTCACTTAAAGTTGAATTTCAGATTGAAAATAGATTTTCTTAAGTAAGAGTGTATCCCATTTAATATTTGGGATATACTCATACTAAAAAAGCATTCATTATGGATCAGAAATTCTACTTTCATTGAGAAATTCTACTTTCACTACTTTCATAGCAGCTCTGTTTGCCGGGATCAAAAAGAACAGGAAACATAATTACAGATTAGCAGACTTCTCCTGAAAACTGCCCTGGGAAAGCATATTTTTAAACAGACATGAAAGTCTTCCAAATTCTTAGGTGAAATACTTCTGATTCCACTTGGGCAGAAGCAGGGGGAAGATTCGGTTTCACAGGCTTAGAGCAAACACATCCTTGATGGATGGTTACTGGCCAAAGGCGGTACAACAGAGGTTGGGAGAAGTCCAAATGGAAACTTAATTAATCCTTAAAGGAAGAAAGGGTTAGGGGAAAGTGAGTTGGCAAGTTGTCCATGAAGGAACCACAGGACAGGAAACCAAAACATCTTTTCCTTCAGCCTCTTGTCCCTGGGATTTCCTATGCTACACCCTTACTGCTGTTAGGAAAAGCTTCCTTGGTTAACATCTTATTGTTTGGATTTCCCGCAGTATTGCACTATTACATGGTTCCCGCAGACCTTTTAAATGAATACTGTAAAAGCACCTGTAAGGTTTTCTCACCAGGCTAATAATATTGATAATAATAATAAAATTGAATTAGCCCATAGTAGTGATTTAGCCCAACATTTGTTTTGTACATTACACTAAGTTTATTTACCTCTGCTCAAAACAGATCATTTTCCTTTCAACACCATCAGTCCAACTGCAAAGCATAAATATAATATACCTCAAAAGACTCATGCAGGGAGAGGGAATATGACATACTGCTTCTGTCTTTATAAAAATAGGCATATACTAGAAGAAAAAGCATTCCAAAGGGGCTGAGTTGGGGAATAAAGGGTGCTTATAATTATAACGGTGTATCTGCTCCACTAAATATAAGGGATTAAAGTGACAGCAAAGGTAACAAATATCAATTTGAAAAAGAAAATGAACTGCATTTGAATTTTACCTGGCCACTCCTCAATAATACAGACATTTCCATTGTTCCATCTTGGTGGTGAAACAAATGTTTTATTGAGGTCAGTGGTGTGGATGGTTTGTAAAGGGCAGTTCTCTCACTCACTTGATATTCTGCTGGAAACTGGCAGAGGTAATTAAGGAGAAAGGCACTTCGAATTATTTTTTTGATGAAGCTCCTGATAGCATAATGTAGATAAATATTTTTGTCACTAAATGCAATACTGAAAATATCTTATTTAAAAAATGGGCAGAGTTTGCAACTACATACTAAGATTACCTACTTTTGCTACATCACTAGTGCTTGTCATGGGTCTGCTCTTTCTTCCATGGGCCCTGCTCCTGCTACGCCCAGTGAGCAGAGCATGGCCAGTCTGGAGCTCAGTTGGTTGGCACTTAACAAGTCCTCAGCATGTTGCCCGAGATGATAGGAGCTCTGTAAGAGTTTGTTGAATGGATGAATACATGAATTATTAATTAAATCAATTACATGCTGACTGTGCTCCTTTGCCAATACTGACGGTGTTTTGCAGAGTAACTCACAGAGAGTTAAAAAGCAACCAGAGCTCTGACAAGTGCTCCTGCATGAGCAAACCAGGTTGTTGGTGATACCGTTTTCCATAGCATCTAAGCTTGAACTTCAAGTATTTACAGAGTAATTCATTAGTAATGATTTTCATGGGTTACATATGTCTGATTCCATGATGTTGGTAGAGTAATATAAAATAGAAAAATAAATGGAAGACAGATGATAAAAACTTGTGCTGTAAATACACTATTCAAGGTCTTAAGTATTTTCTCCTAATTGTTAGAATGTGCATATATTTAAATCAGAGATCCCAGCTACATCCAAATACAAAGATCAGATCTCACTCCTGCTCTCAAGCTAAATCAGGAAACCAGTTTGGGTTTTCTTCTGAATTATTGCCTCTTATTCTGTGGTCTCTCTCTCTCTCTTCTTCTTCTTTTTTTTTTTTTTTTTTGCTAACTTCTTCCTCTCTTCCCAAAGCCTAAATACATTACTTCAGAGGTCAGAGGTGACCAACCTTTCACAAATTTTGCATCCTTAGTTTCTCAGTACTGGTTTTCAGATGATTTTTGGATCATACCTGGGCCAAAAGTATAGGTCCATTTATTAAGTAGTCAGATCCAAATGACCTGCTAAATATTTATGATCTATAGTTGGCTGACTTATGACTCCCCAAAACATCTAGATCTAAGTGTAGTAATGTAGTAATCCCTAGAATCTGTATGTGTGTTACCTTAACTGAAAAAGAGACTTCACAGACATGATTAATTTAAGGTCTTGATCTAGGGTGATTATCCTAGATTACCAGGATAAACCACTGTAAGCACAAGAATCCTTAGAAGAGGGAGAAAGGAGCATCAAAGGAGACAGAAGGTGATGTTGTGATGGAAAAGGAGCTACTTAAAAAAAAAAAAAAGATAATTTTGGAGCGGCACCTGTGACTCAAGGAGTTGGGCACCAGCCCCATATGCCAGAGATGGCGGGTTCAAACCCAGCCCTGGCCAAAAACTGCAACAACCAAAGAAAAAAAAAAGGAAAAGGCGCTACTTGAGGATGCTGCACTGTTGGTTTGGAAGAGGGAGGTAAGGTCCGTGAGTCATAGAATACAAGAGATGAAGCTCTAAAAGCTGGAAAAGTCAAGGGAACAGAATCTGCCCTAGAGCCTCCAGAGGAAGTGAGGCCCTGCCAACATCTTGGTTTTGGCCCAGGGAAACCATTTCAGACTTCTGACTTCCAGAAGTGGAAGGGAATAATTTTGTGATGTTTGAAGTCACTAAAGATGTGACAATTTGTTATTATAGCTGTAGGAGAGTATTATATGTCCTAAAAGCTTTATAGTCATATTAAAAGTTCAAAAATTTAGGTTAGATCCCATTGAATGCCCTAAATTTTTGAATTTTTAATATGATTATGACACGTTTAGGACATAATAGCAGTTTCCTCCATGCAAGGGTGTATTTCAAAATAACTAAGAGTAAATTTTAAATGTCTTATCTCAAAACACAAGTAAGTGAGGTGATGGCTGTGTTAATCAGTTTGATTTAAGCATTCCACATTGTCTATCAAATCAATATATTGTACCCCATAAATTTATACAGTTATTATTTTAATTAAAAATTAATTAAAAATCAAAAATTTGAAAGAAAAAATATTATGCATTTTTCTTTTAGTTAATGTAATCCATGCAGCTGTCAGAAACTGCACTATTTCTGGTAGCTCAATTTTTAACTTGACAAGATCACCTTTACTTTATGTTCTATATTGGTTTTCATGTAGTATATGTGTTTTTAAATCATAGTTCAAAAAAAAGTTATCATTCTAAGAAACAGAATGATAAAGTTGAAACTGTAAGCTACCTAGGCCTAGTATTTCAGTCACTGTCCCATAGGTATCAAGTGTCAGTATTTTTCTCTCAAAAATTTAATACATCCTGGTATTTCAGTACCAGGACCATAGGTGATTAAATTTGGTCTTAAACTTTTAAATACTGTCTTTATACTGATTCCCCATTTTTAATTCCAACCAATAATCGCTCTCTTAAATCCCCAACTTATATGTCCAACTACCCATCCATTGTCTCAACTGGGGTATCTCAAATGAAATGTGCCCATGACAGACTTGCTCTCACCTTCCAATGGCTGCTGTACTAGACCCCCACACCATACAACATTCCACTAAAGAGTTTTCATCTCAATCAATGGTATTATCATCTTCAAATTAATTCTGCCCCAAAGTGGAGTCTTACTTACTGTCTCTCTTTCGTGCAGTTCCTTCATTCCACCCATCAGTACCCCTGTCCATGATGGCTACAGCAGCCCAAACCTGATTATGTCTCACTTGGAGCTCTACCACTGTGCCCTCCCTGACCCAAGGAGCTCTCTTCTCACCTTCATGTCCAAGGTGGTCCTCATGTCCTAAAGGGGCTAAGATTCTCTTGCTGAAAGACTAACAATTTGGAAAAATTCATAGAATAAATACTAAGCCCTTTTTCATGGTCCCTACTGGTGGTTCTCAACCAGGAGCAATTTTGCCTCCCAGGGAGACATTTGCCAAAGTCTAGAGATAGTTTTGGCTCTTACAATGGGGAGGGAAATCTAATGTTATGTAATGAGCAGAGGCCAGGAATCCTGCTAAACACCCTGTGATGCATAGAAAAGGCCCCTCTACTTCTACAAAAAAAAAAAAAAAAAAAAAAAAAGACTTATCCCGTCAGAATAGTGCTGAGCTTGCGAAACCTTGGGTTTCATGGACAATCAATGTGCTATAGACTTTTACCTGATTTTTTACCTGTTGTCCTTCTTCAGACTGACTTTCCTATTTCTCCTATATATCAAGCACATTCTTGCCTCAAGGTTGTTGTTTTTGTCTTTTCCCTTACCTAGAATTTTTCTCACCCCAGGTATAACATTTAATTTTGTTTGGTCTATTCAAATGTCACCTCCTCAGAAAGGCCATTCCTATTCCATTTACATAAAAAAAAAAAAAGAGAGACAGATTGAGAATAAACTCTGTCCAAATGAAGAGATAGCTGGGCCAGTAAGTATGAATTCCTGGCCAAGGGCTCTGGAGGAATTAGATTTATTTCAAACGTAGCAGGGGTCTGTGCTAGTCTGCTTGAGCTGTCATAACAAAATACCATAGACTGGAGGGCATAAACAACAGAAATTTACTTCTCACAGTTGTGAGGCTGACAAGTTCAAGATCAAGGTGCTGGCAGATTTCATTCTTGCTGAGAGCTCTCTTCCTGGCTTGCAGACAGCTACCTTCTCACCGTGTCCTCAGTGAGAAAGTAGAAGAAGATGAGCAAGCTCTGATCTCTCTTGATCTTCTTAAAAGGATACTAATTCCATCACTGGTGCCACATCGTCCCACTCTCATTTTACCTCCCAAAACATAACTTCAAATACTGCCACATTATGACATTATGGTCTCAACAAAGAAATTTGGGGGACACAAACATTTAATTCAAAACAAAAATTTTCAACAGTTTCTTTAAGACATCACATTGAACTTACCAAGTTTCATGATTTGTGTGGGAGTAGGTATGTATAGAATGAATGAATAGGGGTAATTATGGGGTTATTACAGGATAAATTATGCAAGCTCTAAGTAAAATCACTAAAAAAAAAAAAACCTCACCTCACTACCATCTCTGTACATCAGGCATGTTTTTAAGTATGTTATTAATAATGCACTAAATTTCGCTAAAAGGGGCTAACAAACATTTGTTAATATCAATTGTCTTTAATTATTAAATATAAAAATATATACAATTCCTATCAAGTACCCCAAGGCAACAATGCTATGCAGTAATTTCTTCAATGATCTTTTGGGAATTTTCTGGTTTGTAAATTTCTTCAGTTCCTTTTTTAGAGAAAGATTATATGTATTTTGAGGGAAATACTAAAAAACACAAAAATTTCTGCAGCAACTTTAAATGTAGTCCCTAGAGGAGTGATTTTCAACTGGAAGGCTTTAAGGGGATCTTAGGTATACTGCAAAAATTTTTAAAGATCATTAATTAAATTATTTTCAAAAGAAGTTCAAAGCATGGTAAATATATTCTTTTTTTTCTCTTTTTTTGATCAACGTAATTTAAATGTGCTGCGAAAGTTTATAAGTTCAAGTGTGCCGTGAGATTAAAAAAAAGGTTGAAAAACACTGCCCTAGAGACTCAGTTAGATTAGCATTTGAATCCTGCCTTTTCTACTTAAGAGCTATGTGACTGGCATTCAGTTATTTAGTCTCCCTGCATCTCCGTTTACTCATCTACAAAATGGGAATATATTATTATTATTATAATTATTACCTTCTAGGACTAAAATGAAGAACAAATATGATGACAGAGGTAAAACAGTTTCCAGTTTATTATGGGGTTATTACAGGTTATTACAGGAAGGGCTTAAGGGATCCTGCCCAAGGGTGACTGAACATCCAGACTGCCTGAGACAATCCTGGTTTGTATCTGTTTCCCAGCTTATGTAAGAGCACTTTTTTCATTCTCCCAAATTAAATGTTTAGAAGATAACTCGTATTTATCAATTACTATCACACCCTCCTCCTTTACATTGTTCTCTTCAGAAAGCTCCAGACGAGATCTCAAAAGAAGACAGAATGAAACCAAGTGAGCAAGGACATTTTGAGAAGCCCCTGTACCTAGTATTGGATTCAAAAATACAGGGAAGGCCTACACATGGCATGAAATTCTAGCAAGAATATATGACTCATATGAAATAAAGCAACATAGTACAAAGAGAAAAATTAATGGAAATTAGGCAGTAAGTGCTGAATTCTGGAAAGAATGAGAACTTTGCAAGCTGGTGAAGACTGGAAATGCTTCCTTACAGTTAAGGCTGGCAAGTTAAGGGAAATCTCCACAATGACCTTGATCTATTCCCCTTGAGGGAGAATTTTGCAAAAATGCTCATTAATTGATTAACTGATTTATTTGCCAAAGTGAGATGAGCATTGCCTTCCTCTCATTTAGTGAGAATACTCACTTTTTGGATAAGAAACAAAACTATATAATGGAAAATGGGAAGGTAACTAATAATATTGAATAAAATGACAGATGAGTCCTTTATAAGAAAACTGTTTTACTTTTGCCAAAGGAGGGTAGTTAGATGGTTGAAAATAGCATTTATTTCAAATGTCAGCATTGGCAAAGTGCGGAGATGTTTACCTTCATTCAATTAGCAATTATTGTTTACATTTGCACATTACACCACTAATGATGTGTCCTTATTACTAAACTGAAATCCCTCTGTGAAATGCCATAGAATCTGAACTTCATGATAAAAGGAACAGCATAATAAAAATAAAATCCTGTTTACCAGAATACCACTTTGGCCTGTAACTCATATCTTGCTGGATAAATTAACAAATTTGATTTAGCTCAGTATTTTGTGGTCTTAGAATATCCTAGAAATGAAGAATTGTGCTTAGCTCCCCTCAGAAGGCTGGATTTCTTATCTTTAAGTCAATGTATTGATTTGGGAAATGCTTGTTTATAAGATGTAAGGGAGTCATGTAGAGACTACTGATTCATGTTTATATTTTTCATATCTTCTACTCTAGCCAATCACAAAGGGCCTAAAATATGACATTGTAAATCTTTTTTTTTTTTTAACTGAAAATCACAGATGGCCTCAGACATGAAACTTGCCTTTCAGAATTTATCATTAGGCTTCTCTGTTTTAGAAGCAGGAGAATGCTTCCTGGTGAAAAGTGAGTCATAGTGTAATGGTAACCCACTTTATTCTTACATGGTGACACTAGTCTACTCTAGGAGGCACGATCATGAGACCTCGGATTTCAGCCCAAGAGGTGTCTGGCTGCCAATGTTTTGAGCCTCAGGAGCTGCACTGAGGAAGAAGGCTAAAATTTGGAGAGCCTGCATTGAAGGTTTTTTTTGTTTGTTTTGTTTTTTTTCCCCAAGAAAACAAACTAGCCTCTGTATTTAAAGTCAAAGGTATCTTTTCTTCCTAAAACACATTCTAATAGTGAGATGAAATCTTAATATACAGCCATCTTTTATAAATGTATTCAATACAAGCCATTTTGAAGAAAACTTTTTCTATTTATTTATTTTGGAGACAAAGTCTCACTATGTTGCCCCCAGTAGAGTGCTATGGCGTCACAGCTCACAGCAACAAAAGGTATTCAATGTTCACATGAAAAGTTATAAAAATAGTTAAACTGAATGACTCAAACATACATGTCACTGGCTAACTGATGGAAAATGACAGTTTTCTTTAGTCTATTGTTTAAAAGGAAAAAGTTGGCTCGGTGACCGTAGCACAGTGGTTACAGTGCCAGCCACATGCACCACCGAGGTTGGTGGGTTCAAGCAACAACAATGACAACTGCAACAAAAAATGGCTGGGTGTTGTGGTGGGCACCTGCGGTCCCAGCTATTTGGGAGGCTGAGGCAAGAAAATCACTTAAGACCAAGAGTTTAAAGTTGCTGCATTGGAGTTTTAATTTCATACTTGATTCAATATGTGGCTTAATGTGACCCTTCTATCTTTTCATTTTCCATTAATTTCTAGACTTTTGGAGATATTGGTGCCTACTTGTTTGATTAACCACTATAGAATTCTGAGAAAAATGAAGAAGAGATAAGACACAATTAAAAAAAAATAAACTGAGTTATGTTCTCCTGTGGCATACAATTTAGAAAAATACTTTACAGAATGTCTATTTCAAATGGAAGCCTGACATTTGGGCCTCATTTGTTGCACCCCTCAGTGGATTCTCTATCTTATACATGTATATGGTTGGGGTAATTCTGCCAAAGACTTTCCTTCCTCCGTCTGCTAACCTAATCAAACATTTGCTCTTCTAAAACAAAGATGGAGCCAGGAACGCTTTTCTTGTACTTTCATTACCACTTGAAACCGAAGACTCAATGTCTTCTGGATCATTCTGATACCTCATTTATGGGTAGCATTTACCCAAATTTACAGGTCGTGAATGCTTTAAAAATTATACTGAGCCCTCATGGAGAGCAGGGGTTTCAGTTTGTCAAACAGAGATTGCAAATGTGCTCAACACAGTGCATGGTACACACCAAATCTAGTTAACAATGGGTCAGGTTGGCACCATTTAGCTATGGCACAGACACAAAACGCTCCTGAAGCCCCCCCATCAAGGATACAATTGTTTCTAAGTTTCAGAGTTGAATGGTTCATTAAATGCTGGAGCATGTGCCATAATGGGGTTCCAATTGCTAACTTAATATTTAGTTTCCAAAATTCTGAGACAGACACCTTGATGCCCCCTCAGGTCTCCACAATTAGCCACATTTGCTAATCTTTCCCCATGCGTCTCAGTAGACAGAGAAGAATGCAAAGTTTTAATTTGCTAATCACCCTGTTGGAGAGGGGCCATGGGGGGAGATGCTAATCGTCTACAGACATCTGTAATGACCCTTGGACAAAACCGAGGAAAACTAAATCAAAGCTTTGACAAGGGCAGGAGAGCGGAAACAGAAGCCCTAATTGTGGCCATGTGAAGTGCACTTTCCCCTTTTAAAGCTTTTGTAGTAGAATTGCACAATACTTTATAAAGTAACTTTTATGGACAGAACCAAAAATGACTTTTTCCATCTTTGGGGATAAATGGTCAGACTTGATCTGTGAAATACGCGAAGAAGGACCGACATTATGGTGCAAATGTAGCAGACAAAAGGGTTTGGGAGAGCTTTTGCCAGTTAAATTTGGCTAACCTGCAGAAAGCCTATTGTCAAGCCAGCCATGCTTCACTGAGCTCTCTTCCCTCTTTATGGTTAAGTGAACCTCAAAACAATGACAAAGAAATATGCCCTGAGTCACATAATCTAAGAAATAGACTGTACTCTCCTCAAATCGAAATAACGGCACTTTAATTCTTGGATTTTTCACATTTTCGTTGGTAAAGCTCCTATTTGCTTTCTCTGACTCTGTATCAGTCCATGCAGTTCGGCCAAGTGGGGATGCTTTGCAGGACACTGCCACTGTAGCACTTGAAATAGTTAAGATGAACAGAACAAGCAAAAGGTAAGCTTGCTTCCTTGCAATATTTTAAGTGTCTGTTTCTTTGCTTGCAAAAGTTTATGTTTTCTTGGTTGAGACAAGTTTTGTTTAATACCCATCCTGTGTCAAAGAAACTACTCTTGGTACTGTTTTTAATAGCTGAAATATAAGAGGAAAAAAAAAAGGGAAAGAGAATTGGATGCCAATTCACTTACCAAACAAAGTAAAAAATCCATGGATTTTGCAATTAAATATAGACGCCCACTGACATAATTGTCAGTGGTTACGTTCTCAAAAAGGAAAATTGACAAAAAAGGTGCATGATTTTTCCTAGCTTCAGAAGTTAATTTCATGATATCTTTTAGCGAACTTGGTTTTAAGCATGAAACTGTTAATGTAATTTACGGGTGGAAAAATATAAGCATGATTTAAAATGAAAAGAGCTGCCAATTACGTGAACATGTTTCCATTCTTCTCTGCTGTACTTTCTTGTTGTGATGAAAATAAACCTTTATAAATGAACACTTTAAAGATTTTTTTTTTTAACTTTGGAATGGCCTCCAAATACAGCCAAACTTCAGAGATTGTGATTTTTTTGCAGTACAAGTTGCTAAGTCAACTCAAGTGGATGGCTGACATGAGAGGGGTCCAGTAAATGCTCTTCCCAAAGCTGTGTCCTTGAGAGAGGATGTAATGAAGAGATGTATCTTTGTACTGTCTTGTCCCACAGCAAGTTTTCTGGTTTCAATGTTCCAAGTTCTGTAGTGTTGAGTTTTTCTTGCTAGAGTCAAGGCAAACAACTTTCTCTAAACACTTTTCTAAAAACTCCCAGTCAATACTTCAGTGCTGCTCCCTACATGGTCTCCACAGCCCTTCACACTGTTCCTTGCTGTTTCTCAGCCTCAATTTTCTCAGCAGGGGTCTATCAACATTAGCAGTCTTTTACCATCTCCCGGAAATGCAATACCTCATTGATCTCTCCTGCTCTCTTTGTGTTTCCTACCTCCTCACATAGGAGTAAATGGAATCCTTAAATGAAGAAACCTCATGTTCAAAACCTTTCACCTTTATTTGAGCTCCACACGCCCAACGTTTTTGATGAACAAAAATTAGGAAGAATATACTCATGATAGGAGTGATTCTGTACTAGAAAAAGAAAGACTTAAAAAACAAAAAAAAGAAAGAAAGAAAGAAAGAAAGAAAGAAAGAAAGAAAGAAAGAAAGAAAGAAAGAAAGAAAGAAAGAAAGAAAGAAAGAAAGAAAGAAAGAAACTTCTTAAAGATAAGTAAAAGCTGCCAGATTCCGATTTTAAAGCAAGTTACTTTGCTTTTCTGGGAGTATGTGCACTGTGAAAATTGATACAGAACTGGAAAAAGAGTTCTGAGATCAGCATCCCCAAAAAGTGTGGCACCCATGTGACCAACGTCATCCATTTTCGAGGGTGAAGAATCCAAACTTAACATTCAGCATTATCATGTTGGTATATGCTCAGTAAAGGGTCTTTCAGTCAGTTAAATATAATGCAGAGAAAACTTATTATAAAACAGGGAATTATGTGGTTAAAATTATGTCTTTCAATTTCACTTGCTAATCTCTCCTAGGGAAGAAGTAGATTTATGTTGAAGTGTAAAGGGCTGAGGACTTGCTGATGTCATGTTTGAACTTACAGGATTTTGCCATGAAATGGTACTTTAAAACCTGTTCAAATACAGACCGTCAAAGTAAATAATTCTCATGAAGTAATTGTTTGTGAGAAATTGATAGGACTAAAGATATTCACAAACTTGTAACAAATACGTATTTTTAATGAACTTGCTGTGCATATATATCATTTTTATAAAGAATGTAGAGTTCTCTGATCCTCGAATGTGAATAAGCAGCTATGAGGGGAAGTTCACAAAGATGATTTATGATTTCTCTGTGTGGAATCAGTAATTCAAGGACTAGTCTGGTAACCTTGCTTGATTTTCTGAAGATTATTTACTTTGAAATTCTGTTTGTGGACAAGAAAAAATGCAATTAAAATGGCATTTCTGCAAACCATATTTGATAAGGTGTTATCTGTAGCTTTTATGTCTTTCATTGTTCCAAATGATATCTGATAGTGATATAAGGGAAATTTCCAAAAACGTACTATTAAAGAGTGTGAGGAAAGATTCGAAACTGTCTGAAATATGTAATTTCCACATACTTTCATTACCTCAAAATTTAACTTATACCGTCTTTGTATTTTAGAAACACAATTTCTCATTCCTTTTCCATATCTCTATACACAGTGCCCCATTGTAACTTTGTGAGGCTGTTAGGTTCTCATGTGGGGGTTAATCATATCTAGAATTGAAGAAGGAGTTGGTAAAGAAATGGCAAAGAAAAATGCCATTTTTACATTCAGGTTGGATAAATCAGTTTCTAATGAGAAAAAGTATTTAAACAAATTCGTGGAAATAGAAATACTCTGAGGACCATCATGCTGTATTGGGCCTCTTCCAGGTCATCTTTTGCTCCTAAGACCTCAAGTGTAATTCAGTCCTGCCTTCCTAGTCCCACCTCACTGCACAACTCCTGATGTTACAACATTTTACCAATTAAGAATGATCCTTTTACTTCTTTTCACTAAATTTCAACATTTTGATTTTCATTGTTTCATAAATAACCAAAAGTATAACATCTAATTTCTAAAGTATTCTCTTAACTATAAATAACTCCTACTAGAAAATCGGATTGTTTCATTATTTTGAATTGTCTAAATTTTGTTGAAAAGCAAAGGGGACAGTATCAATATTACTTAGTTTCAATGTTTTACAGCTACATTTATATTTGTATGGGAGGTAACATAATATTTTGTGCAAAGCTTTATAAAAAATTATTATACAATGTGCCTATGTGTATGTGGTCCTGTGAATTTGCTGACACTGGTATTTTTTGGAGTTCCCAAAAGGTTTCCATGATGGTTAAATACAAAGTAAATGACCCACATAAGATCACTATTCATTTTATTTGGTAGGAAATGAATGGATCAGCTTGTATTCAATAATTATCATTGAGAGTAGATTAAACTAGAATAAATAGGAGCACATTATTTTATTTTGTAACTTGTATGGATTTCATTCACTAGCCTCCTTTCATAAATTATATGGCTATATCTTTATTAATGATAGTTTACACTTACATGATTTTATATATCAGAAAAATTTTATAATATATCGATATTCAATGTAATTTTCATCCACATGTGGGTTAAATATCTGGATTGATATCTAATATGCAGCTTCAAAGCTGTATATTTTGTTGAAATATTTTGTTATTTATAATCTTATTAACACACTCCAATTATACATATGATTAAATTACATTAATAAGAAGCAAAGATTAAGATTCTTCAAAGTTTTGATTTGTCTATGGTTTAATTTGTGTTATTGATATGATAACAGTGGAAAAACCATATAATTTATATTTTTGATTTTAAATATTCACTTGAGTAAAACACAATCATTTAAAAATAATCAGGGAACCCATCTATTCCCACCATATACATAGGTATTGATAACTATATACTACATATGCCTTTCAGTAAGTTAAATGTAGTACACAGAAAACTTGTTATGAAACAGGGAATTATGTGGTTAAAACTAACTGAAAAGTAATTTTTGTTTCAGGGAACCTGACTTTCCTGACTTTAAACTTTCCTATGTATTTTGTCTTTCAAAGAAGGCTTATTGTATGTAGTATTTAAATGGTCTAATTCATCTTCCTTTAGCCTATTGTTCATTTATTTTATTCAATTTATTTTTATAATTATTTTATAATTAAAAGTATTCTTGCTCTATGTGAGAGTGCTATAACTTGAGTAAAGCAAACACTAACTCAAAGAACAACATTAACTTTGGTCTGAAACTAATCATAGAACATTATAATCTCGAAGCATGATTCCTAAGGAGGTTATTACAGAATGAATAAGTTGATTATGATGGAAATTTTCCTCCTGGTGTCATTTCTGGTCCTCACTTGCATACACTGAAATAGAACTTCACTAGCACTCATGTTCTTCAATATTTGCTGGTGTAACAATTCACAATTGAAGTCCCAACAGTGATAGTAACACTTAAATGAAATTGTTCTACATAATTTCATGATATATGAAAGAGATTAAAATAATTAAATTACTTCAATATATCCCATTAGTGTTTCAGATATCTTGATTCACATTTTCTTTTTAAGCCATAGAAAGGGTAGTTTCTGTCCTAGCAAAGCAGCATTTCATGAAGTTGGGGGTGGGGTGGAAACTGACTCCAGATGCCAAGAGAGAGGGTGCTGGGAGAGAGAGCTCAGAAAGAGGGAAAAGAAAGACAGTAACATCACCTATGGTTTTTATATGCCTCTATGGGTATGAATTAAGAAAAATCTTACTTGCAAAACTTTAACTTTGATCAAAACCTGAAAAGATAATTTAAAAAGAAAGAATATCCATTTTACTTCTTAATTTCTATGGTTGAGAATTAAAGATTCAAGGAAAAGAAACAGAAACTACTCTTCAATAATTTTCTGAGATTAATTGACAATTAATCATTAGCCGTGGTATTGGCTAATGGAC